>NC_069071.1:104425193-104727270 GCF_025698485.1 Gossypium arboreum | reverse complement strand
TTTCATGAAAGAAGATGTAATAGTTACCATAAGGTAAAATAAGATCATAGTGGGAGAATGAATATTATCCAAAGAGATCAAGGATATCCTATGAGGGTACCATACTTAGGACAAGGCCTTTGGATGAGCACTGAGTAGTTGCTTTCGTAATGGTATGTCGTTGGGGAGAGCTCAGTCACAATACTATAGTGGAATGAATTCTTGACTAAATGAGTTTATAATTAATAGGCAAAAAGCCAAAACTTAATTATAAATCATTTGAGCCTTAACTACATATGTCCAATTGATCCCTCCATTAGCTCGTTGAAACCAAAAATGAATTGCGTATTTGAATAGAAATGAATGGAATGAATAGGAAAAGATAAATGAAAAATATTCAGGAATGATTATGGTTTTCTCCAAAATGGAGAAATAGAATCATTTGTTATGAATTTAGGTTTCCAAAAATGGAAATGAAAATGAAAATGGAAATGATCTATTTGTAATCTTATATAGATTACTTAAAAAATGATCAGAAGAATGAGTTTATGTTTTTGAATTGTTTTTAAGCTCGAAAGTGAAAATAAACCATTTGGTCATAGTGAACATGTTGAGTCGTGAAATATTGAACATATTTTCTCATAATTTTACTAGGGGCAAAATCGTCAAGATTTTACTAGGGGTAAAATCATCAAAATTTTGTTGGGGGCAAAATAGGGATGAGAAAATTGTTTTCTATATAAATACTGAAGTTTATTTTGGGAAATAGAAAAATTGAATCGGATTAGATCGCATTACAAAGTAGTGGATAAAAAAAACTAGGAAGTACTTGTAATTAGACCCGATGTGAGAGAAGCCCAAAAACCTCTCATGGACATGAAGGGGCCAACAACCCTAGTAGGAATAGTAGGATGTGTCGTCCACCCTAATTCTATTCTAAGTAGGATGTTGTTTTTCTATTTGAAATAAACCACTACAACTCAACAAAGGTTCTACTTTCTCTTCCTATATAGAGATGGCGCCGGTAAAGTTATTAATACAACTTTGAGAAATTGTTATTCTGACAAAAAATATAGAGAATTTATTCTCAGCTATTACTTATATTTTTCTGGAATAATAATCCTATCAGTTTCTATTAAGAATAGAGAATTTACGTTTTCACCCCAAAAAAGAGAGAAAACATTTTCTAGTTCTGTGTTTTGATTCAATTGGTTCGAGCCCACACTCAAAGTAGTTTGTAGTACGAGAATAGCGGAGAAGATCATTTGGTTAAAAGTCGGGAACAACGAATGTCCATTAAGTTGAAAACACAGGTACAAATTCGGTTAAAGTTTATTGCGATAAATATCACAAACTAGGTCGATTTTTAAATTTTAATTTTTCGCTATGCAAGAAAACCGTTTTCAAACCGAGATTTTTCCAATAGTTATTACTTCTCCGCTTCTAACTACCACAACTAGTCGGCAAGAACTACTTATCTCTCGACCTCACAGTTCAAACTGGGACAGGCTAAGTGGTGCTCAGTAGACTATTCTCTCAACCTCATCTACCTAAATGACTTTTTAGAGTTGTCTGGCCTAGGGTTTAATCTCTCTCAACCCAAACCAATTGATCCGATAAGAAACCCTAAACAATTTTTAAGTACTCCCACATCTTCTAGTTACTTTCCCATAGATTTTAGTTACTCACGAATCTAATTAACATAATCTTGAAATTGAATTGAAACATTAATAAAATATCATAAGACAAAATAGAGAGAAAAGAAAAGAGATTCTGAATATTAATGAAGTTTGACACTGGAAATTCGTAGCAACAATTGAGCAATTCACAATTCGAATTAAGAAAACGGACAACCAAACAAGAACTGAAAAATACTGAAAGCAAAATTGTCAAAGGAAAAACCCTAATTTAAGAATTGAAAAAAAAATGAAAGATAAAAAGTCGTCCCCTGTTGAGTTCTGAGTAGTCTTCTTTATAGGAGTCATGTTAGATGACTCATTTAGACCTAATACAAGAGACTAAACATCATTAATTGGAGTTGTGCAAACTAAAACACTCTTGTTGACTTTAGTGGCCTCATCGTAGTTATGCTGCAACACCCTCAAGCCTGTGTCATGACACCAATGACAATATACTTCATTAATGTACGTTCAGGGTTGTACCGCGACTTCCTCTAATGCGTGTTGCAACATAGATGACAATATGCTCCTAAGGTATTATGGAAGCTGTATTGCGATATCCAAGTAGCGTGTTGCAACATAAAGAGCAGTCCACTGACTCATTGGCCTACATCGACGTCCTGCACACTTAACAAACAAGTTAATCCTCCCTTAGGCTCAAATTAACCTAAAAGGTCATAAAACATTCCTAATTACTCAATTTACTAACCATATGCTTGGAATGAAAACTTAACAAAAGCATTACTTAGTTGCTAGAATACAAGCTCCCTAAGTGTCGAAAAGAACCTAATTTTCACAAAAAATTGTGGAAGATTAAATGTGGCAAGAAACAAATATAGCATACATGAGAAAAAAAAAAGGTTCAACCGAAGTTATAGGAAAACTCAAAACTCAAGCCAGACGTACAATAAGTATCAAAGAGTTGAAAGAAACTAACATAACATATGTGCACTCAACATATGACACCTACAAATGAAATGGAGAACAATTAAAGTTTAGCTAAAGCTGTAATAAGTTGTTAAAGTAAAAGTTTTAAGACAAAGTTGCATAGCCTATAAAGTAGGATCTACAGAAATCATGGGATACAGGACAGGGCTGCATAAGCTACCAAAAAACATAAGTTACAAGATATAACTATATATGCTACAGAGCGAGATATATGAATTGCATAAGCTATAGGATAGAGTTGTTTGGGCTACAAAGGGATATTTACTGAAAGGATACCATAATAATAATGTGTAAAGAAGCCAACAAAATGGTTTTGCAAGGTGAAATTGCAAAGTGAGATTTGCAAGGAACCAACATACCATGTGTACAAAAAAAGAAGAAGCCAAAGTTACAAGAAGTTAATAGGAGCTACGTAACATATCTATAAAGCTAAGTTGTAGAGGTTATAGAGTGAGGACTATAAAGTAAGAGATATATAGGTAGTAACAGTGAAACCCATAGCACATAAAACAACATGAGAGAGAGTAGGAGTTGCATAAAAAAATAACATGAAAAGAAGTCAGAGTTGTATAAGAAAAACAACATGAAAGAGAGTCAGTGTTTAACATAAATGAAACCCACAAATAAAATAATAATTACAAAAAAAAATGAGAGTTGGAGCTCTATAATAATGAAACTACAAGCAACATAAAAGTTACACTTAAAAAACATGTAATAAAGTCATAGATCGATAGAAACAAAGCCACAAACAACATGAGAGAAATAAAACCTAGAAATAACATAGGATGAATAGAACTCTAAAACAATATTGTTAAGTAACAAACATGGTAAAGATGTAATTGAAAATAATATAGTATAAAACAAGAGAGAAAATGTCTAAACTTGAAATTGATATAAGGCCTATATAATTGGGCCAATAGAATTTAGGCTACAAAATCTAAGTTATAAAATCATGGTTACACAACCTAAGTTGTAGAGACAAAATATGTAAAGGGGATGAAGCTTAAACAACATGAGATAAAACTCAAAATTAAAGTATGAGTTATAAAACCCAAAAACAACGGAGGGTATGGAACCCAAATACAACATGGGAAGAAACTCAAAACTAGAGGAAGCTTAAAAAAACTCCAAAATGGAAATGAAACGAACAATTTTAAGAGAAAGAAGAACCCATTTGCTCGATGGAATAAGACAAACAAATTGTAAAGAGAAACATCTTTGTTAAAACACTAACAACACATATTCACTTAAAAAATTTAGGTTAAATTCTATTCCTTACTCCCTTTTTCTAAGTCAAAATTTGTTAGCCAATGAAAACCTATATTTTTTTCTTCACCACTATTCATTTCATTCAATTTTACGATCATCATATTATTCATTCAAACCAGTTGCCTTCCACCACCTTCTTAACTTTACAACCACAACCCTACCATATTAGCGACCATGCCACCATCAAGACTCTCAGGCAGTTAACCAACACAAAACTCCTCACTACCACTATCACTCCCGAAATGATAAAGAAATAGGGAATAATGTTAAAATAAATTATTTCAATAATCATGATTTTTGTACTCCTACAAATGCCCTTATTGATCTGTCGTAATTTGATATGCAAAATTAGGCTCTCCATTACACTTAATGAGCTTATTCTCGAGCAATTTATATATTTTTGTTGTGCTTTTACTTGGTTTTAGTTTTTTGTTGTTATAAGAGAATTTGTGCATTTTATGCTACTTTTGATACTCGAATTGGCCAAATGCACCATAGGGATGCTAATGGTCAATTGAGTATTTTAGGAAGTCATTAGAAGCCCGAATATGAGCGAAAACATCACTTAAAAGGAGGTATCGTAACATCGAAGCATAGAAGTCGTGACACCCTTGATAGTGCTGAATTGAAGAGGATCAAGGCACGTCACAGTGATATCGCAATATCTAAGTATGGGTATCGCAATATCCAACTCCCAATGGACCCCCATTTCAAGACCGTAGTGAAATGCGATACCCAAGACTAGGTATCGCAATACCACTGCCTAACATGGAGAAAAATGACTGCAGGGGTAGTTTTGTCCAACACCAATCAAAACGCAACATCCAAGGGCATTTTGGTTACTAAAAATTTGGTTGTAATCAGCTTAAAAGCCCTTTTTGGCTGAAAGAAAAGAAAGGCTATAGTTTAGGTTAGAAAGCTTATTATTTTTAAAGTTTTTCTTTCATTTTTAGTTTAAGTTAGCTGTAGGATTTAGCTTTCTACAACTTCTTTATTTTCCTTGTATTTTCTTAGTTAGTTAAGTTAGTTTTTACTGTAGCTAAGTGTTGTTTATCTTTTATGTTTTTCTTCCTCACTATTGCTGTCATTTGTGTTTTCTTCAAGTTTTTACAAGAAAGTTCATATTTTATCATCTTTCCTTTGAGTTTACTTTGGTGCATATATTGTTTGAATATTTGGTTTCTGCTAGTTTAGATATGAATGTTAGTAGCTAAATCTTAAGGTGGTTGGTTGATGGAAGTGTTATTTAGTTAGTCTTTGATACAAGGTCTAAATCGAATAAACTTCAAAACTTAGGATTGACGGCCCTTAGGAGATATCAAGATAAGTGAAACCGAGAGGTAATCTTATGAGCACCAATTTATTAGTCCAGGGCTAGTCGAGTGAGGTCGAGAGATAAATCATACTAATTTGTCCAATTTGGTGAAGTTGAACCAAGAGGTAAAATGGAACCAATTTAAGAGTGTTAACGATTTAGTTTTAATCAACAACATAGAAATCAACCAACCGCACCATGTTATTGTATTTGACAGTTTTATTTATTTACAATTTAGCCTTTTTCTGTTATAGGTAGTTACTTAGTTTTAATCAATCTCATTTATGGCATGTCATAATATAGTGCTTAGGGAGTAGCTAGCTAGACCTCTTTCTTGCATGCATTTTTTAATAGAAATAAGCTAAATCACTGAATAATTTGGGTTCGATCCTTGGAATGCTCCGGTTTTCTATTGTAACACTACAAATATTACAACTGACCTGTCACACTTGCAGACACCACACATAGTTATTACTAATTGTTGTTTTTATTGTTGATTTCTCTCCCCTGTTCACGAGAGTAGGGGAAAGACGATCACTTTCATGGGAATGTAAGTTATTACACACAAAAATAAATCATTAGTAATTTTTCTATAATTAGACTTAAAACATTATTTTGAAATAACTTTTAAGGCAAAGATTGAAGACATAAAAGGTTGACATCAAGAGTCCTATTTTTGAATTCTAAACTTTTGATTAGTTTGACAAATATTACTTATTAATTCAAGTTTATTTTATCTGTTAATTTTTTTTTATAATACTAAGTATGAAGTTTCTAAAATTAAATGTTACAAAATTACCTAAAAATTAACAAAAAAAAAATTTAATTAATATATATGATCAATCCATGTATTTTATGGGTACTTAAAAAAGCATAGCTAAGGGCTGGCCAAGGGCCTTAGCCTCATTGGCTAAAGTGAAAGTTTTCTTTTGAGCCCCTTTTAAAAATTCAAACAATCAATTTAAGCATACTAAATTATGACACATCCACCATGTGGGTGAAAACAACTATGTAATAAGTTTATTAAAACTAACATAAAATCCAAATATAGCCTTATTTGAAATAGTAAAGTTAAAAATGAATATTAAGGAGTCTTAAATTCAAACCTTGTGATTTGCATATATTTATCAAGATTTATTAAAATATCTAGAGTATAGATTCCCTCAAAATAACACTTTTTGCTTAGTAAAATAAATTGGCTTTTTATAAATTCACAATTGAGTTGGGGCTCAATTAATAGGTGACATCAACTTAGTCAAAGGGATTATATATAGTATAGATACTCTAGAAATAATACTTGTTGCTTTGTAAAATAAATGTGTTTTTAGTAAATTTACAATTGAGCTAGAACTCGGTTGATGAATGGCACCAACTCATTTATAATAATATAGATATAAACTATGTATAGTATAGATATAAAATTATATTTTGTCTTCTCCAAAAATCAATACTTCAACTTAAGCTGTTTTAGCACAAAATTTTTAATTCTAACCTCCAAAGTTTTATGGTTTTATATTTGTTTTAAATAAAATTTTGGCTTCACTTTTATTAATATGTACCAAAATCATTATACCAAAAAATTAAGTACCAAAATCATTAAAAAAAGGTTCATCCGTAGATATTGATACTTTCTTACATTAAATTTGATTTGGTTTATTTTTCAATAGGTTAAAAGTACTAAAAAAAAGCCCATTGAAATACTTCAAAAATCAATTGAGCCCACAATTAAAAAGTACACTTAATTAGGCACATAATCCAAAGTTTACAATCAATTGGACCCTTGTAATTATCATTTCTGTCAAGGCCCCTGATGGTCCGTTAAATAATTAATGATTAGATTTAATAATTCACATGTTGAAATCTGATTTGCTAGGAAAACTTTTTTAAATTTAAAATAATGAAATTGTTAACTCTAATTTTCAAGTATTTTAATATAACAAAAGAATATTAAAATCTCTTACTTAAATTTGCAACAATTGTTTATAAGTTTTGAAAATTATTTTCAAAGTGTTGGACAAAATAAACTTTTAAAAAGCCTTGAATTAACTTGATTTTTAACGAGTTTTTTGAAGTCTAAAGGACTTCTACTGATACTTAGGTGGACAAGTATCGGTAGAACTCAAGATGAAAATGACTTTGAAAAGGCTACAGAATTCTACAGGTAGAACCAGAAGATCTATCGATACAACTATGGGTTCTATGGATACAACCCGAACTTCAATCGGTAGAATGCACTCCAGTAAGCAAAGTAGTTTTGGCCTGGGATGTAACACCCCTAACCCTTATCCGTCGCCGAAATGAGGTTACGAGGTATTACCGGATGAGACACAAAATTTCGAACATTTACATATACACATATATTATATTCGCTTAACTAAAATGCAAATATGTTTAAACATTAAAAACATAATTTAAATTATAATACAAATATAAGTGAAATCTCAAGTCATATATAATATACTTTTAAATACATACAAAATTCATATATTATTATCATTAAAGAAACCTAATACCTCGAAAAATTTCAGCATTTAATATCTCAATGATATATAAGTGCTTAATAACCAAACATAACATATAACAAAATTTATTTAATAATAATGTATGCGGCATTGGTTTTGAAAACATAAATCTATATACATTCATATATTATACCATATCACTTTATATCATGGAATAATATGCATTATCATAAAATATAATAGCTAGCATTACAACATGGCCAAATATACTTCTTTTATATTGCAAATTCATGTACATCTTACTATATTAATATGGGCCATTTATGAACATAATTAACAAATCAAAACATACTAAAATTTTATATGCATAATACTAACTAATCAAACATCGTCTATTCGGTCATTATTACACATACAAATGATTCATACCATTTCCATATAACTTAATAACCAAATTTATAAATTTGGATACCTAATCAAAACATACCGATTTCACATGTTATACATCATACCAAAATATCATATATAAGACCAATTCCTTTCTTTTCTATTCGACTAGCCAAAAATCTACTTGTACACTTTCATTAATAGTCAATTAACAAATGAATCTATATAGCCAATACACATACAATTTATACTCAATATTTGACCTCTTAAACCGTTATTGCTGAATCACAAAGTTGATTATAACCATCACATATATTTTCAACATATAATCGAATACAGAAGTACATTATAAACAATTTCCAAACCAATTCATATTACAAATTATACTTTTCAACAATAAGTCATTAACCAAATATAGATATATATCCAAAACACAAAACTTACTTACCATATAATAAACATATCAAAATAAACTCCTACCATGTTCGAATATAACCAAATAACCTTTAATGCCAAATTACATATAAAACCTTAACCAAACATAACAACCAAGTTCACATGTATATTTTATCTTAGCAAGAACCATAGCCGAATCAACCAAACATACTTATGTATATACCATGTCTATTCAATCAAACCACATCCAAAATCACCAACCATTCTCAAAACATAAAACACATATAAACTTGACTAAAGTTTCATATACTCTCATAGCATATTAGCCATTTTCGCATGGCTTAATATATGCACAACTTCAAACTTAACCAAACATAACCTAGCTTATACATGTCATAATATCAAGTTTAAACTTATAATGTACCAAAAACAGTCAATAGTGTGATAGACTTTGTTGATGATCTCCGAGCTCGATCGTATCTAACTTTAAAATCTAGAAAACATAGGCAAACATAAGCACACACAGTAAGCTATCATCGCTTAGTAAGTCATAAGCAAATAAATAATTCAATGTTAATATCAACTCAACTTAACCAAACTAATTTATGCTATCATAATCACATTTATTTTCAAGATCAAGATTTCATATATAACATATACTTCCATATACAAACTATACCTTGGCCGAATATACATGTTTCTATTATCAAAGTAACATTCAATTTCAAAATCATAGTACCATTATATAACCGAATATCCATAAACTCATATACATAAAAAATGAATCATTTCATAAATATTCACATTATATAATCAAAAGGCGAATACACTTTCCATATACACATACATTTTTCATTTATATCATACATGGTTTGAAACACATATCAAGTAACTTACTTACCTTATTTCAAATAGGTAATAAGATATCACGTACCTGATCTCTTTAGCTCGTTTTACACATTCAATAACAACTATCATTGCCCGCTCATCCATTCGGAATTGAATAGGATACTCGGATAATCACATATATCGTACAATGCCAACATCCCAGACGTGGTCTTACATGCTATCTCATATCGATGCCACTATCCCAGACAGGGTCTTACCCGAATCAAATACGATGCTGATGTCCCAGACATGGTGTAACACCCCTTACTCGTATCCTAGACCGGGACAAGGTACGAGGCGTTACCAGACATCTACTCAGACACTTTCAGAAAATACGGGTTATAAAATTTCATTTTAATTTAAAACCAAACAAGCAACGTCATAGTGTCCCTATTATAGGCCTAGGAGACCCAAAACATGCATTAAGAATGGTCCAGGACTAAAACAAGAGCTTAAAAAAATCTTAGGAAAATTTCTAGGTTTAAGCCTCGCACGTCCGTGTGGAGGCAATGCACACGCCCGTGTGCTTGGGACACGCCTGTGTCCCTTACCCGTGTGGAATTAATAGAATTTATTTTCCATTTCGAACCTACAGGGGTTTTCACATGGCCGAGCACACACCCGTGTCCTTGGCCCATGTCCCTCACACGGCCTAGACACGCCCGTGTGGTCGCCCGTGTCTAAAAACCCAAACATTTTGTTTATGATGTCATCATTCATTTTGAGGCACACGACCGTGTGCTAGGCCGTGTCTCCCACATGGTTGAGACACACGGCCGTGTCTCTGCCCATGTGTTTAGTACCATACAAATTGACCTAAAATTTTAGTTGCAGGGGACACACGGCCAGGCAACACGCCCATGGGGGCTAACCGTGTGTCACACACAGCCTAGACACATGCCCATGTGTCTACCCTTGTGGACCTTTTTAGGGCTATTTTCCAAGCATTTGGTCACCCTCTAACATCCATACACACTTAAAGATTTTAAGGGTATTTAACATGGCCTAATTATTTTCTTAAGCAACCTTAGCATAACTCATCGCACTTTAACCTCATTTTATCGGTTTAATACATGCTAAATTATCCTTTTTTATTAAAGATTACCATACTATCAAACACATTTAGACTTGGTTCATTTTATAACTCATTGCCAATTATTACCTAGCCATCTCCAAGTGGTTTGGCCACATTCCACTTGTCTATTCATGATATACCACATTTAACCATCTAATGAACATTTAAACACCAACATGCACAATTAGTAGGTTACAACCTGCATCAAAATGAGCCATGTCTTATGGCCATATACAAAATGAATAGGTATATCATTCAAGCCCTTACATTGGCTAGCCAAATGACATATAACAAAATAACCAAAAATTCTATACATGCCATTAAAAAAATGTAAGTATCTATATACCAAAGCAAGACAAGTCGATAGTGTGTTGATTCTCCAACCGTCTTCCAATCTTCACGAGTCCTCGAGCTCTGTAAGATAGGGGAAAGAGAAGGAGGTAAGCATTTATATACTTAGTAAGTTCGGATAACTAGAAAGCAAACTTACCGGTTAATTAGCATACAACCATATTAAGCAATAATTCCAACAAGTATGAAATAGTTTCCCTATCACATGCACTCAATCATCAAGTTAGTCTCATAACAATACATCATATCATTAGTCTTAGATGAGCTCATCAATTCAATATTCCCATTCTTTATTTTAGCATGTTAATTCCCATTGAATTTCTAGAAATTCTCAATGGATTACCATTTACCGTCAAATTATACAAGTGATCATCTCAAGTATGCACTCCCGTGAACCTTACATCTTATGGCGGGATTACCAGTCCAGGTTAAATCTCCCGTAGTAATAACTCATAGAGCAATGTCGGGATTACCAGTTCAGGCTAAATCCCTTTTTAACGACAATTGTTGTCATAAGCTTGGATCTAAATTGCCAGTCCAGGCTAAATTCAGTCATCAATCAGATTACCCGTCCGGGCTAAATCTTTAATACATCATATTCTTCAGGA
Source organism: Gossypium arboreum (assembly GCF_025698485.1). Classification (NCBI taxonomy): domain Eukaryota; kingdom Viridiplantae; phylum Streptophyta; class Magnoliopsida; order Malvales; family Malvaceae; genus Gossypium; species Gossypium arboreum. The sequence goes on along the minus strand of NC_069071.1, from coordinate 104,715,913 downwards.
GGCCCGATCACTCAAGGAACACCCGTCCGGGCTAAATCCTTTCTATTTTGATATTATCGAATTATCCGCCCGGGCTAAATCCTTTTCTGCAACACATGCAGGGTCTCGTATCATGCAAGCCATAATTTATCCATCGAATTTTCCCTTTCTATTTCAACTGGAACATTTATCAACTTTCGTTACACAAGTCCATGTCATGAATTATCATGTAATGAATATCTAAATTTTCAAACATTCAAGGACATGCATGTTTAAGTATATTAAGAGTTTACTTCAGGTTATACCTGGTAATTACTTCGGTTTTGTGTCTTGGTTATTCCGAAACATTTCATTTTCCACGGTTGACCTCCAGAATTTGTTCCTCGGGGTCTATGTGACAGCCCTATTTTTGACCCTAGTCGGAAAGTGGTTTCGGGACCACAAAACAGAGTCACAAAAATAATTAACCGTTATATCTTATGCTTATTGTATGTGAACCTGCATGTGTGAAAGTTTCTTGCTTTAATTTTGTCAATTGTATGTAAAATTTATTAAATAGGACTTATGTGAGACAATTGTGAAATGTGATAGGTAATTTTAAATATGGTCTACTAATACATGTTAAAAAAAATGGACTTGCTTGTCAAATTATCCATTTTTCTTTAGTGGCCGGCCATGTAGTTGATTCATATATATTATATGTATATTATATTAACATTAATTTAAACTAAATGAATTAAAGAATAAAAATAAAAGAATAATGGCTTAGTGGGGAGGAGAAACCAAAGTTGGTTTATCCTTTGATTTCTTTGGCCGAAAATTTCAAGAAGAGAAGGGGGAATGTAACGCCCCAATTTTCGAGAATCCTGTGAATGTTGGAATAGGTTTAATTATATTAGTGGGCCTCTAGAAGGCCCAAGCTTAAGATAGAACCCGGTAATTTTAGTTAATTTTTGTTCCATAAGAAAAAGGGAGTGAAATTATGAAATAGGACCTATGTGAAAATTTTTGAAAATGCTATAGGCTAAATTGAAGTGGCCAAATAAATAGGAGTGCAAAATAGGAGGATTTGCATGACAAACCTCCCATTTTACATGAAGTGGCCAACCATCATGTTTTTGTAGACAAAATGTACACTTGATATCCATAATTTATGGTACAAATTGATACAAATTGATAATAGGTTAGGTAAATGTTTCATGATAATAGGTTAGGTAAATGTTCCATGATAATAGGTTAGGTAAATGTTCCATGATAATGGGTTAAGTAAATGTTTCATGATAATGGGTTAGGTAAATGTTTCATGATAAGAATTTCATGTCTTTTGTATTAAAGAATTAAATGGATGAAATATGAAGTTTTATTAAAAGAAAAAGGGGTGAAAAGAACAAAGTTTTGTCCATCTTTGTTCATCATAGCTGAAAGTTAGAGAAGAGAAAGGAGAGGAGAAAGCTCTTGAGTATTCGGTCATTAGGAGGAGGAAAATTGAAGGTAAGTTCTTGGTACCTTGCTTCTATTTTGAGGTTCATGAGTTCTTCTTGATTCTACCTTAACTCTTGAAGTATATTTTGATTTTGGTTGTGTTGTGAGCATTTGGTCATGAATTAAAATGAAGGAAATGGTTGTTGTTTCATGTTCTTTTGATGAAAATGGAAGATATGTGAAGTTGAGCCAAACAAATGAGCATGCATGTGCCTTAGATGCTAAAGGGAAAAATCGGCTAACATGTTGTGCTTTAAAATGATGAAATGGAGATTATGCTTAAGTAAAAATCATAGATATGTAATGATTGATTGGTGATATACATGTTTAAATAACATGCATGCAAGATAGGTGTTTGAAAGAGTGATTTGGTAATAAATCTGCTTGGGACAGCAGCAGTAATGTGACTTTGGAAAATCACCATAAATTGTGGGAGATGAATTAGAAGCTTAATAAATTATGTAATTAAAGCTTAATGAGTCTAGTTTCAAATGGAATAAACGAGAACATATTTTGAATTCTGTACAATGAGAAATTTGATTCGTAATGAAGTGTGGTCAGATTAGTCAAACAGTGAAACATGGGAAACTTTGAGAAAAATCTGGTATTGATTGGCTAAACCAAAAATTCTGAAAATTTTATGGATAGAAGATATATGAGTCTATTTTCAAGGAAAATTAACGGAACTTGATTTGGAGTTTCATAGCTCTAGTTATAAATAATTTAGTGACTGTTGCTCAGGAAGACAGCTTGCAGTGAAATTATGATTATGTGGTAAACATTGACAAAAATTTGTTAATGAGTTGCTTATTGTTTTCTTATAAGCTTACTATGATCTGTAGGTGTGGTTGGCCGAATATTGTAAGGGGTTAATACGTAGTTCGTATTTGAACAGTTAGATTAATGTGTTAGTAATCCAATTGTAGGCAGTTCGTGTGTGGATCTCATCAAGATATCGTCGCAAATGTGTGTAACTAACACCTCTTTCTTAGTCTAGATCGGCAAAAGCGAAAAGCCAAAATGTCGAAAATCGGTATTTTGTAGATTTGCGAGTGTGCAAATGCCTGTGAGGTAAATCGATTAATGTTTTTGGTAAGCTGCAATGTTTGGACTGCAAAGTGCATGATTTCTGTGCCCTCGATATTTTTGGGCTTAATGGGCCAAAATTGGAATGATGGGCCAACGGCCCAATTCGTAAGAACCCTCGGTAGTGATTCTATTAGTACGTGAAAAGTAGGAATATGCATGAAAAACCCTAAAATAAATAAATTACTGAAATACCTTTAAAAGTGGAAAATTTACGGTTTACCCCTAGGAGATAAATTATTGAAATACCCCTAGGTTAAATTGACCTAAATGCATGTTTGATTTGTTGTTATTTATTGCATGCCATGTTGTTATTATCGATGCATGGGACCGGGATATTGACGAAGGAAGTCTGAAAGTGGCTTGTCCACGATCTTGGAGGCTTTGCCTCAATTCTATGATAAGCGAGCTGCAATTTGCAATCTGTGGAGTGTTAATGGGTGGGTTGAGCTATTCCCACATGGAGTGTATGGCTGATGTACGGTGGAGTGTAGTGGTTGGTGGGTTGAGTAGTCTCCCCAAATGGGCTTGCATATGTTTCTTGATGTTGCATGTATTTTGAAATGGGCCTATGGGCCATCTTGTTATCTGAATAAGGGCTAAGGCCCGGTTTATTTGTAATCTGAAAAGGGCTCGCCCAGACCACTGTTACCCAAATGGGCTTGCATATGTTTCTTGATGTTGCATGTATTTTGAAATGGGCCTATGGGCCATATCATTATCTGAATAAGGGCTAAGGCCCGTTTATTGTAATCTGAAAATGGCTCGCCCAATATCACTTTATTACTGAATGGGCTTAGGCCCAATAGGCTTGAGTGACTTGGGCTTTGAATGGGTTTTCCTTACACATTGAGTTTTCCCAAACTCACCCTTTTATTTTCATCCACGCAGAAATCCCCAACCATAGTGGGCTTGGAGTCGTGAGGGAATTTGAGTGGCCACCGATTCTGAAAGTTTGATTTTCTTCGTGAACTGGACATCCTTTATTTACGTTTGAAGTTTTGGGTTTTAAATGTAATAAGGCCGCTTAATTATTTTTAATGGTTTTAATATGTATTACTAAGATAGGTATTACTTATTTTAACTGTTGAAATTGGATAGCTTTAGGGCGCGTTTTCAAAAACAACAATTGATTTCAAAATAACTCGACAACAAGCAAAGCTTCCGCAATGAAAGTATTTTCCAAAATTAATCACTTTTCCTAAAAATGACTTAATCAAATCGGTTTCCTAGAAATATCCATGACGTTAAGGTGTGGCAATGGCGATATGCATGTCTAGGATTGGATCCGAAGGGAGCTTGGTACTTAAGCAGTCCGATGGACTCACCACCTCTTTTTCTGGTTTCCTACCTGGTGCACAGCTTCCATTCACTTTAACCTATAATGAAATTAATCTTTTGAACATCAAGTACGATTTTCTGGACTTAGAATGGAAATTTTTTTTTTTACGTTTTTGATGTGGCATGCCGGATCCGGCCATAACTTCTGGGCTGGGTTTGAGGTGCTACAGGGAAAACAAACATTCGGCTACCGCTTCCTAGCCTTGATTAAGGTATGTTTGAAGTGTTTTGATAGAAATTTCTTGTGTGTTTTAGGATAGTTTCTTAATTCCTCCATAACCTATGTGCAAATTTTCATTTTGGTAGCTATAGGACCAATCGGTCATGAGAGGATTTTTCATTTAGAAATGTTATGTTGATGTTTTGTTGTGAATCAATAAAAGTACTCTATTTGGTTGAGATTATAAAAGTATGTTAAGTTTTTGAATTTGTAATTGTAAAGATTAAGTGTTTGTGTTATAGCCGAATATACATTGAAAATTTTAATGGAGAAACTCTTATGATATAAACTTGTAAAATTGAAGTTATAAATTGTGTTTTTTAGTTTAAATGGTTAAAGACTATTCGGTTATAGCCTTAATTTTTCATGAAGAAATCAAGTTAAATGTAATTGTGTCTATGCCATGGCCGAATGTACTATGGCTGATTGTGGACTATGATAAAATTTAGTAAGGTATGTGCTTTAAATGTGTTATGAACTATTATAGGTTAAGTTAGGTTGAAGCTTGGTGAAATTGAACTTGAAAAATGATTTGAGCACAATGGGGTATTGATATTGTGTATAAGTAAATTTATAGATATATACATGATGAAATTGATTGGTGAGATACATGCTTAAATAATATGTATGCAAAGAATGTGTGAAAGAGTGAATTGGTAATAATCTACTTGGGACAACAGCAGTAAGGTGATTTTCGAAAATCACCATAAATTGTAGGAGTTGAATTAGAAGCTGAATAAATTATGTAATTAAAGCTTGATGAGTCTAGTTTTCTATAATAGAAACCGTAAAAGTAAAAGAATTACCGATCATGAAAAATTTGAAGTAATGTAGGATGAGTCAAAATGACTTCTAGATCCCTGCTCGCTTTTTATAAAATCATTATAAAATATATAAAATGGTCATAGAATAAATTTTATATGCTTAAACTCCTTAGTGAGTCTAGTTTCAAATGAAACGACAACATATTTTGATTTCGTACAATGAGAAATTTATTTCAGAGTGAAGAATGGTCGATTTGTCAAACAAGTGAAACAAGGAAACTTTAGGAAAAATCGGTATTGATTGGCTAGACTAAAAATTATGAAAATTTTATGGATAAAATACAAATGAGTCTATTTTCAAGGAAAATTTACGGCAATTGATTTGGAGTTTCGTCGCTCCAGTTATAAGTAATTTAATGACTATTGCTTAGGAATTCAGCTTATAGTGAAATTGTGATTATATAGTAAACATTGATAAAAAAAAAAATTGCTAATGAATTGCTTATTGATTTCTTATAAGCTTACTATAATCAGATGTGTGAAAGTCGAATATATATGTATTATATTCTGAAAGTAATACTTGAATAATTGATTAATGATTAGTTTAAAATTTATTGAATTAAAGCTCAAGAGCATAGAGGGCAACCTCGGATAAGGGAAAAGCTAAAGTCATGGAATAGCCAACCCAAATTTGTTCGAGAAAGATACAAGGTAAGTTTTGAGTAATCGCCTTTAGTATAAAATTTATAATGCCTTGACATATATATACTACATGAATTTTGATCTTTTGGTTCTATTTGAATTAAGTTGAATGGTAAAGAATCTAAGTGTATGACCTATAGTTGAATGGTAAATTAGGGTTAAGCTTGATTGATGAAAGGTACGTGTGATATTCATGCATGATTTTAAGTGAAATGAAATAATGGTGTTCATAAGAAGCTCATGTCCGAATGTAGCCAATGGCTACTAATAATGTGAAATGTTCTATAAAATGTGTTAGAATACGATTAAAAAAACAAAAGACATGTTATTTGATGTGGAATTGTATCCGGGCTTAAAGACCTGCGCAGCTTCAGATTGGAATTGTATCCGGCTTAAAGACCCGAAGCTTCATCTTTGGAATGACATCCGGTTAAAAACTGCAGTCATGCTAGATATGTGTTTCGAGTCCTAAGACTTGACAGACCGGTGTCGATAAGTTAAGTATGATTACGACATTGAATATCCGTACGAGTAAGTATTATATATGTTATACCTGCTAAGGTACGTATTACATACTCATAAGTGAATTGACTTCAAAACAATTATTAGTATCAAAGAATGGTATATATATATATATGTGAGTGTGTGTATATGTATGTAAATGAATACCGTATTTAAGAATAAGAGAATGACTTATTTGGTCAATGTATGTCATTGTAAAAGCATGTGTCTTAAAGAAATTTTATGAACCATATAGTATAGTGAAATATGTACTGAGAATTTTCTTGTGTATTCATGTATATATATATATATTCGGCCAATAGGTTATAATTAATGTACTTGTGAGTTTTTGGCCAAGTAATTTACAAATTAAATTTGGGTTCTTGTGATACTTAATGTTAGATTTTAAATGATACGTTTTAATTGTTTGAAACACTTAAAACTTACTAAGCCTCGAAAGCTTACTCTATTTTATTTTATTTCTTTGTTTTATAGATTGTCAATTTTGGCCACCGACTCGGGGATCATCAGCAGTTCATCATACTATCGATCTTTTTGGTACAGTTATATTTTGGCCTTGGTATGGCATGTATAGGTTAGGCCGGTGACGGTTATGTTTTGTATTGTAAATATTTTAGCCATATGAAAATGGCATTTATATAACTTAAAGATCAGTATGTACTCAGCTTAATTTCTGTCTTTGTTGATTGATTATATGGACAAAAAGAAAAAGAAAAAAAAATTTAATTGTTTGGCTCGGTAATACCTCATAGCCTAAACTGGCGATCGGACTCAGGCTAGGGGTGTTACAGTCTACATCAATAAAATTAGATTATTATTACATCACATTATTCGTTTTAAGCCTAAAACTCACCCCGGGCAAAATGACCATTTTGCCCCTAACCTTTCATAATATTTACAATTTAGTCCTAGGGGTTGTATAATGAAATGCATGTAATTCCTTGACTACCCAAGCCTAGCCAAATATTATACACATCCCTTCATTCTATATTTTCCTACCCATTTCCACAACTTTTACAATCTAGTCCTTTAAGCCATTTCCATGAAAAACCACTCAGTAAAAGTTGTTCACCATCCTTTAAACTCTCATGTCCCTCCATAAATCATCAAAACACAAACAACTTATGCATGGGTAAATTTTTTAACATGAAACCTAGCTTGAAATATGGGTAGAAATAGAGAGAGTATGTTACGAGGATCTCAAAAATACGAAGAACGTTAAAAACGGGGCTAGGGAGCACTTACTATTGAGCTTGAAAATGTTGAAAACCCTAGCTATGAAGACCCTTGGAATCTCAGTAGCATGGAGAAGAAAATGAGTTGATTTTAACTTGATTTTTCCCTTTTTATTCTTTAATTAACCAAATGACCAAAATGCCCTTCATTACTAAACTTCTAACATTTTCCATGCATGCCCGTTTTTGTCCAAAAACTTAGAAATTGGTAAAATTACTCTTTAAAGACCTCTAATTAACATTCCAAAGCAATTTCATACAAATTGCTTCTAGAATCCAAGTTTTGCAATTTATTCAATTTGGTCCCTAATTTCCAATAAGACACCTTACACATAGAATTTCTTCATGAAGCTTTAACACATGCTCATTTTCATATCCTAGACCTCATAATGATCATAAAATAATTATTTTAACATCCGATTTATGGTCCCAAAATCACTATTTCGACTAGGCCCTCATTCGGGATGTTACACATGGTCTTACACGTAACCACATATATCGATGCCAACATCCTAGACGTGGTCTTATACAAGAACACATATCAGAAATCCTATGCCATGACATATGTATCCTAGTTATTCCTAAGGTTCGTACGAGGCTTTCGGACATCATAACTCGGTTGAAACAAACTTGTACACATTGCTCCCATGTATATAACCATTCGGGCTTCAACTCATAAAATTCAATTCAGCATTTTAAATTCACATATATTCAAAATTAACAGCATTTATTTACTTATAAACTTACCTCGGACAACAAAAATCGAAACAGGACGGCTAACCGACAACTTTGGTTTTCCCCCGATCCAAATCCGATTTCTTTAGTTCTTGATCTAAATATATTCAAATTAAACTTATTCAAATACATTTTCACTCAATTTAGTCCAAAAACACATAAATGGTAAAATTACCAATTTACCTCTGACATTTTACACTTTTTACAATTTAGTCCCTATTGCACAAAACACAAAACATGCAAAATTTGAGTACACCATGCTTAGGCCGAATCTTCATTATGTTCATACAAGTCCATAAATTTCATTTATTTCACATTTTAGTCCCTCAACTTATCATTTTTTCAATTTAGTCCTAATTACTTAAAATCATCAAAAATTCCAAAACAAAACATGTTAATCCAAAACATATCTTTCATATTTCATCAACTAACATCACAAAGCTCAAATATTCATCAATGGAATAACTCAAAATATTCATCAAAATCAAAAATTCAAGCATGGGCTTTGTACATTACACTGCAACAATGGCCGAATACCTAAGCTTTTTTTCTTTTCTTTCTTTTTTTAAGTTTCAGGCCAAATAATAAAATGAACTAATGGCTTTTAAATTTTTATGTTTTATTATATGATAACTTATTATGCATTTTACATAATTAACCTTTACAAAATAATATGAAATCTTATAATGGTTGTCCACAACCGTCAATCACTTATAAATATGGTCTAACATGCAATAAAGACAACAACAATTTGGCCCTTACAACTTAAACCATCAAATTTTTATTTTACGCGATTAAGCCCTTTTATTAAATCAGGCACTCAAACGATAAAATTAAAACATGAAAATTTCACACATATAAATTCACATATAATAAATACTGAAAATACTTTTTAAATATTTTTCTGACTCGAATTCGTGGTCTCAAAACCACCATTTTGAATAGGGTCTAAATCAGGCTGTTACATGGGACTTTTATCGATACCTTGATCAGATCTACCAATATCCTCAGAGTTCTACTGCTACCTTTAGAACTTCTACCGTAACAAGTCAAAAAAGTAGCCAAGGTTTAGCCTCTCCTACATCTCTACTGAAACTCTGGTGACTTCTACCGATGCAAGTCGAAACCACCAAAGTTCAACCGATACCTTGAAGACTTCTACTGAAACAAGTCAAGACAGTAGCCAAAGTTTAGCATCCCCTGCACTTCTATCGATACTTTGATGAATTCTATAGATACCAAATGAAACCTTCAGAGTTATACCGATACAAGAGGACTGATACCGATAGAACGAGCCCAACGGTCATATTTTGGAAAGACTTCTACCGATACAAGTTTCCTTCTACTGATACAATGAAACTGCAGACTACAACAACTCCATTTTGTTTCTAGCAGCTACAAACGTCCACAAGGTTGTTAAAGGATTTAAATACAAGGTTAAGGCTCCCATTAAAGTAAATAAAAGACAAGAAACAAATGCCTAATGTAACAGCCCGATTTAGACCCTAATAGGAACGGTGGTTTCGGGACATGAATCTGAGTCAGAAGAATATTTAAAAACTATTTTCTATGTTTATTTTGTGTGAATTTATATCTTTGAAATTTTCTTGATTTTAATTTTATCGTTTAGGTATTCGATTAAATAAAAGTACTTAATCGCGTAAATTAAAAATTTGATGGTTAAAAGCATAAGGGCTGAATTGTTAATGGCTTTCTAAATGAAAGCCTTTATGTTTCAATTAGCCCAATTGAGGAAAGAATGGACGGTAATGGGTATGTTATATATGATTTTATAATTTTATTACTAAGGTTATAATAGTAAAATAGGTAATAATAAGTATATAATATAAACATATAATTAAAAAGCCAAAGTTTTATTTTATTCTCATAACCGAATATGAAAAACATAAAGAAAAGAATGAGTTTTTAAAATAGGTATTCAAGGTTCGTTTTTACTCGATTTTTGATAATTTTTACGTTTTTGAGATCGTTGCTTCGAGTACTACAAAACCCATGCTTGAATTTTTTATTTTGATGAATATTTTGAGTTGTGCCATTGTTAAGAGCTTGTGATTTTTGTTGTTTGGTGATGAAATATGAAAGATATGTTTTAGATTAACATATTTTGTATTAGAGTTTTTGATTATTTTGAGTAATTAGGACTAAATTGCAAAAATAATAATTTGAGGGACTAAAATGTGAAATAAATGAAAAATATAGGCTTGTATGAACACTAGGAATATTCGGCCAAACATGGGTATCTTGAAATTTTGAATGTTTTGTGTTTTGTGCAATAGGACTAAATTGTAAAAAGTGTAAATATTAGGGGTAAAATGGTAATTTTCCCATATTTGTGTTTTTGGATTAAATTTAATGAAAATATGTTTTAATGAGCTTAATTTGAATATGTTTAGATCAAGAACCAAAGAAATCAGATTTGGATCGGGGAAAAGCGAAAGTTGTCGACTAGGCGTCTCGTTCCATTTTACATCGTCATAGGTTAGTTTATAGGCAAATAGATGTGTTTAATTGTAGATAAATGTATATATATGTATATATATATATATATGCTGGTTGAAAAATATGAATTTATATATGCTTATGCCGAATGTGAATAAGCTTGGTAACCATGTTCAAGCATTTGTTTTGACTGAGTTTCGATGTCTGAAAGGCCTATATGAACCTTAGGAATAGCTAGGATACATATGTCATGACATAGGATTTCGATATGTGATGCGCGAGTAAGACCAAGGCATTGATATGTGACTCCGATATATGTGTACGAGTAAGACCCTGTTTGGGACAGGGGCATCGATATGTGGTTACATGAAAGACCACGTCTGGGACGTTGGCATTGTACGATATATGTGTGATTATCCAAGTGTCCTATCCAATTCTGAATGGTTTATCGGGCATCGATAAGCTGTGATCAAATTTGCAAAAGTGAGTTAAAATGATCAGGTATGAATGGGTTTATTACCTATTTGAAATAAAGTGAGTAAGTTACTTAATCTTTGATGCAAACATATTTGAAGTAAAGTAATAATTATATGTGAATGTGAAAAAAAAGTATTTGGCCTTAAAAATATTTAATATGAGCATTATTGAAATTATTTTTGAATATATGCAATTGGTAGTATATTCGGCCATTGATATAAATATATGTATGATTGTTATACTTCGACTTACGAGTGTATGCATATAAATGTATATGTATTTGGTATGAAAAATGTGTTTTGGCTTGGCCATTGAAAGATAGTTATCTTTATATATAAAACTGTTCATTCGGTCATTACCATGTTTATGCATAAGGTGTTGTATTTTGATTTATCAGTATACATATATGTGCTCACGTATTGATGTATAGCTTTGAAATTGAAGGATATTTTGCTTATAAATATGTATGTGTATTCGCCATATAATATAAATATGTATGTGATTATTATCCTTGACCTATGAGTTTATGCAAATAAGAGTATATGTACTAGTTATGATAAAGATATTTTGGTTTGGAAATTGAATGATAATTTGATGAAATATATATATGTTCATTCGCCATGAATAATATACATGTGAAAGTACATATAAAATACATGAATTTGTAAGAATAAGATTTAAAGTAACTATGATAGTATAATTTGGTTTAGTTTAAATGATTTGATTATGTAATTACATTGTTTATTTGCTTATGACTTAGTAAGATATAAAAGCTTACTCTGTGTGTGTTAATGTTTACCTCTGTTTTATAGATTTTGGATTCAAGTTTCGAGCTCGGGAATCATCAGATAAGCTTATCACACTATCGACTGTCTTCGGTATTTTATAAGCTGAGTTTTCGAACTTATGGCATGTATAGCCTAGATTGTAATTTGAAATTTTGGATTTTGGTTTTGTATAATCTAAGCCATGCGAAAATGGCTAACCCTTTTATGTTTGAATTCGGTTATGTTAAGTATGGTTTAAATTCATTTTAGTCATAAGGTTATGTGCTATGAATGTGTAATATTTGTGTTAGGTACTACAAGTTTTAGAAATGGTTGACGACTTAGGATATGCATGTGAGTGGTTCGGCTAAGGTTATTCATGGATAGAAGTATATGTGATATGTGATTGAAGTGCTTGATGATTTGGATGTGGTTTGAAAGAGTCGGACATGGTATACTTATAGTATGAATCATGTTGATGTGTCACTCTTAGTTAAAATGATTCGGTTTTTGCATTTATGTATCTAAGTATTTGATGCACCTATCATGGTACAAATATATATACCTGTTCGTAAGTATATTGGTTGATTCGGCTATGGTATTTATATATAAATATGTGTGAAGTTGGTTAATATGCTTTGTTAAAATGAGACAATGAATATGGTTAATTATAATGCTCATGGTTATGTATACAATTAACCTTGGTTTGGACTTATATAGAAGGTATGCTCAATTTATGTAATGTTCAGGAGTTTGGTTTATATACGTCGACCACAAGGTAAATAATGGTTATTTTGTTAACTAAGGTATAACATGTATTAGACAGGTGATATTCAAGAGTATATGTGTTTTATGTAATGTTTAGATGTCCGAATTGGTGGTAAAAAGACTAGTGGTGTATATACATTTTGGCATGTAAAATGAGTGCAATTTAAGTCATTACTGTGTTATAAAATGGTTAACTATAAATAATTGATTAAGTGTACTTTTAGTATGTGAACTAAGCTTGATTAGCATCATTATTGATGTTTGGCAATAGCTCAATTTCATTATGATTAAAATGTGTATAATTTTATTTATTCATTGAAAATTATTTGATCATTTATGGATTATTAATGCCGTATAAGTTAATTTCTAAAATGCCTTGTGTTAGATTTTATTTGATTTAAATTTATACATGTATAGAAATATGACGTAAAAATGATTAATGTTATTAGATATTCGAATATCATTAACATGTTCATTATATGATTTGTAATTTCTTTTATGTATTATATATTAATAATTTCATGATTAACAATTAATTAGACATTCGTTTACATATATGAATATGACTTGTGTGAATGTTCAGAGTCATGCTTTTGTTCAGTAATACCTCAGGACCTTATTCTAATGACGGATACGGGTTAGGGGTGTTATATTTTGTTGGTATCAGAGCTATGGTTTAGTCAGTTCTAGGACTACCATAGTGTATGTGAGTCTAGCTATACATGCCATATTTAACCTGCGATAGTGTGATATCTTCTGACTCTAACGAAAATTGTTTTGATGAGACAGATAAGTTTTCAACCGAGCTAATTTTGATAGTACGGAATGTGTACTCGAATGTTTGAATGGAAATGTGATGATGATGAGTTGAAACTCATAAAGGTATGGATCGAAGAGTATGATATATTGATGTTGACAATTGTTATAATTATATGAACATATAGATTATGATATATGAGTTGTGATTGCTATCTAAAATGTTTTGGTTATGAATTAATTATTTGAGTTGGCATATGAATTAAGTGTTAAGAACAAAGGTGATTAAAAGCAAATGTTTATTAAATGTTTGGACAATGTGAAAATATTAATGAATTGACTATTTGTGAAAGTATGTGTTATGTGTATTTATATGTAAGTTAAATTTAAGGCTTTATTACCCTCACCCCCCTTATTAGTGAAATGTTACTGTGAAATCTATAAGATCTGGGTTGAATAAGCTCAAAAGTGTGGAGTTACAGAGGTCCGTGTTCGGAAAAATTAATAATGTGGCCAGAAAAGAGATTGAATCAACAAATGAAGCTAATATTAAAAGAGACATTGGATAGTTCTGCAGATTATTCAGATTATGTGACGTCACTGTTAAAGAAGAAGTTATCTCTGAACAAATGACCTATTCAGGTATGTTAACTAAGGAAAATATTAGCTAAAAGCTTTTCTGAATTGATTTCTATTAGTGAAGGGATAATGTGAAAATTTCTGATGGCAGAATTAGACAGTTGAAATGATCTTTGAATTGTATTGAGGGTTGAATGTAGTGGTTATAGTCGGGCAGTTATTATGATTCCTTTTGAGCATTTTATGTGTATATTTATTCTCAGAAGTATATGTGACTGTTTAATTTCAAAACGAATTCTTATCATAAAAGAGCATTGGCTAAACATATTAATAGACGAAATTGGGGTTGTATTCAACATTTCTATGTCTTTCTTTGGTATTTATTCCTTTGTGTGGGTATGAAAGACGATGGTGAAATCTATATAATGCTAATACTCTGTTTCTGCTGGCTATTGTTCTATTGAAAATATGTGAAGATTATATTGCTTCTGTTACTATGGATTTCAGTATTAATGAGCAACATTATTCTGTAATGACCCGAATTTTACCGTTACCGAAAAAGTATATTTTGGTCTCTGCTTTCTAAAAATAGATTCAGTAAATATTTATTAAAAATATTTACTAAGTAAAATGAGTAGTTAATTAGAGTTTAATTAAGTGAATTTAATTTAATTAAGAGTAATTAAGAAAAGGACTAAATTGAATAAGGGTAAAAGTTGAATTATAGATTAAAAGAAAATAAAAGGACTAAAAAGGAAATTATACAAAAGTATAAATTGAGGCGTGTAAAAGTGAAGAAAATCTAAGTTTTTTTATGTTTAGTATATTATTATATTATTATATTATTATATAATAAAGATATTTTATGTTTTAATTATATTATATTATATTATATAAACTAAAGAAACAAAAGAAAGGAAATAGAAACAGAATGTAACGAAGCAGAGAGGGGGGAGAAAAGAAAGAAAGAAAGGAGAAAAGAGAAAATTGAATGTTTGAAGCTTTAAGCTTTAATAGGTAAGTCAATCAAGCTCTTTTTACTTAATTTTGATGTTTTAGAAGTTTTAGAACAAAGTTTTGATCAAATTAAGTTGATATTTTGAAAGCTATTAGATTTTTAGATATTGTCCATGTTAAATAAAATGATGAATTAAGGGCCAAAATGATAGAAATTCAAGTTAGAAATGATATAAGGATTGAATTGTAAAGTGATTCATAAGTTTTATGCTTTAAGGACTAAATTGAAAGAATTTCAAAATTATGGTCTTATGATGAAAAATAGATAATTATGTCTAAGTTTGGTTAAAAATTGAGTAGAAATAAAGTATGAATTAAGATAGAAAAGTAAGTGAATTTAGTTAGGATTAAATTGAAATTAAAGTAAATCAATATTTTGCACTAAGACTATTTTGGACAGCAGTAGTAGTCTAAGTTTGAAAAATCACCAAAAATTTTAGAAATTGAATTAGAGATTTAGTAAAATATGGAATTAAAGCTTATTGAGTCTAGTTTCTTATAGAAGAAACGTTATAAGCAATTGAGTTGTAAATTATGATATATAATGAATTTTGTGAGATAAGGTCAGAATGAATTTGGGTTTCCCTGTTCTGACTTTGGAAAATCACCAAAAATTTAATAAAAATAATTAGAGGCTCAAAGTTATGTTTTTAGAATCCATAATGAGTCTATTTTTAGGAGAAATCAACAGGAATATTATCCGAGTTCTGTATTGTGAGATAATTAATTTTTAGTGAAGAAGGGATGAAACTGTCAGACAGCAGAATAGGGGTGAATTTAAAGAATAAACTGTATTTAATGGCTAAACCAAAAATTCTGAAAATTTTATTGTAATAAGATTTGTGAGTTTAGTTTCAGGAAAAATTAGTGGATCTTAATTTAGAATTCTGTAACTCAAGATATAAATTAGTAATGTATTAATGATTATGAATTGTATTAATTTCATAGTCAATGTGGTACCGGAAATCTCGGCTAAGAAAGGACAAGACAAAGTCAACTGGAGTTAGCTCGAAAATTACGGTTTGTATTTCTATAATCCGAACTTAGTCATTATTTATTATATTTATATACATATGGCAATTGTTAGTGATTGAATTATGATGTTTTACAAATGAAATAGATTGATTTTAGTATGCGATGAATTTATTAAATTTATATTGATTGAAATTATTTTGATTGAAATTATATTGATTGTATTATATAATATATATGACTTATGTAGAAATTTGAATATTGAATGAATGTTATATTGAAAATATATTGATTAGAAATATGAGGAAATTGATATGAATATATGAGATTGTGATATTTGAATATTTGGTATTGAAAAGTGAATTGAATTGTATTGAATTATGAATTAATGTGCATAATTGAAATATATTTGTTGAATTGAATGAAATTGTATGAATTGTTAAAATGGGTAAATATGTGTTGAATTGAATGAAATTGTATGAATTGTTAAAATGGGTAAATATATGTAATTATCGGAATGAGATATTGATGAAAGAATTATTAAATTGAGAAAGTGAATGAAATACCCTATTAACTAGTCGAAAAATGAGTCGAATATAATTGGCATGCCATAGGATCTGGAAGTGTACGGATTTGCCGGCTTTATCGATCGGCACTTTATGTGTCGATTTCGTGCACCTCGTGTGTCGTATCAGGCACCTCATGTGTCGTATCAGGCACCTTGTATGTCGTATCAGGCACCTCGTGTGTCGTTTTAGGCACTTTATGTATCGTATACTGATCAGGTACTATGTACCGTTTTAGGCACAATGTGCCGTACTGGTGTGTTTGGGTTGGAATCCGTATATCCGTCAAAGTCCGGGTTTGTTAATAGGGGTAACTAAGTGAAAGATAAATCGAATAAATTTGATTGATCAAGCTATTGAAATGAAACGAGAAATTGAATTGAGAATTGAAAATTTATATGAAATTGAAAATATGAACCAAAGGTTCATGAAATGATTGGAGTTCGAATTGATGATATATGATGCCACTTGATGAATTGAAATGTGATTTGAGATATATGAATCGTATGTTTATAGTGAAAGCTATCGGGATAGTAAGTTGATATGATATAAATGAAATTGATTGTTATTGAAATGAATTAAAATGGAATATGATTGATAAGTGTATAGTTGAATATAGTTTAATGATATTGAATTGTGAATAAATTAAGGAAAGCTATACCAAATAGTAAGTGAAAGAATGGAGTAAATAATAATGGATTTAGTTAAGAATTGAACAATTATGTTATTGTGTTTATTATATGATTTGTATAAAATTTATATGGTAAGTAGTTGAAATTTATCTATGAATAAATAATTGAATAATTGTCATTGTTATTATGATCTTAAGTATTTGTTATATTATAAATTGTTCAGATTATAGAAATACCACTGAGTATACCATACTCAGCGTACGGTTTCTTTCCGTGTGCAGGTTAAGTAAAGATAGTACGTTGAATCAGCATCCTAAGATGATCCCGAATTCATTAAGGTAAAGTATGTTGAGTATTGGTAGTGGCATGTACCCAGGATGTTTAATAAGAGTCATTTAGGTTGTAGAAGTATTGATGAAATGAGTAAATTATGGTTGGCAACAGTATGTAGTATGAATTTTGAAATTTACTAAAAATTCGTAGTGATTCTAAATTAGTCCCGAATTGAATTTACTGTTCATATTGGACCGCAAGGGCCCATTTAAGGGACGACATCTTAAAACTAGGATGTGTGTGAATATTTATTTTAATTAATAACCAGAATTGGACTGTACTGACTGGTAATGTCTCGTAACCCTGTTTCGGTCACGGTATAGGGTCAGGGGACGTTACATATTCTTTCTGGATCTTTTTTGAGATATCATTGGGATTGATATCATTCTATATGGGTTGTAATTCTTAGATATTTTATGAAGCATCAGACTATTCAAATCTCACTATTCCGGTTTTCTTATGATCTCGCGTGATTACCTGTAAGAGATTTCTATCTGACGGAAATGGTTATATCTATTATAATCATAATATCTGTTTGAAATTTGAGAGTACAGCAGCATTGTTATCAGAGTTATAAAAATTGTGCTTCTGCATTAGTTGTGGTTCAAGTCATATTTGATTTTCTTCTGGGTTCAGATGCTTCGTTAATGCCGGGATATTATCTATTGTCACTGGTAAGACGATAATCCTATTATGACAATATGATTTCTATTTGATGATTGTGGTATATATATAAAGGTATGTCTGGATTATTTTTTCTAACGAGAAGAAAAGATTTCTTCGAAAAGACCGATTCTGTGGTTTAATTTGATTCAAAATTATTTAATTGAAAATGTAATTGGGTTATATGAGTTTGAATCTATCCACTAGATTGGAAATAACTTTAAATGTACATGTGTGATCTGAAGGATAGTATGGAAGTAAAACTTGTATTCTTGAGGATTTGATACAGAATTATGTCTATTGGAACAATTCTATCTGAGAAATGTTGTGGTAAATTAAAGTTAGTTCAATTGTTGAAGCTTTCTTCTGTACGAAGACATTATCCACTAAAATATTAGTTTTGATTTAGCCTAAATTGGACAAAGAGTTTACGAAGCTCAATCATGTGTCAGTGAACGGGTTGAAGAATGTTCTAATAATGAAGTACACAGAGACATCTTCTGATTCCTTATGGTTAGAATTGTTAAAAGACTAAGAGCTTGTGATTGACTACCATCCGGGAAAGGCTAATGTTGTTACTGATGTTTTATGCCTAAAATCACTATTTGCTTTATGTACAACGAATGTGCATATAGTTATGTCTGATAACGGTTCAATAATAGTTGAATTAAAAGTAAGACCATTATTTATTAAGCAAAATTTGTGATACTCAAAAAGTTGATAATGATTTGTTAGCAAAGCAGGTCCAAGGTGATTTGAAGGTTGATTCAGAGTTTTGAGTTGATGCTGAAGATTGTCTGAGGTTCAGAAACCAAATAGGAATTCAGATGTTGATTCAGATGATTTTGACTAAAGCCCATAACAGTTGATTGTCGGTTTACCGAGTATCAGGTACCTTCTGGATTGCTTCAGTCGATTATGATACCCGAGTGGAAATCGGACAGAGTAACGATGAATTTGTATCCGGTTTACCGTTGATGCCGAGCAAGAAAGATGCAGTCTGGATTATTGTGGGGAGATTAACTAAATCAACTCATTTTGTTCTGGTTCGCACTGATTATTCGCTTGATAAGCTTGCTGGGTTATATGTTTCTCAGATTGTGAGATTACACGGTGTGCCTATTTCTGTTGTTTTGGATAGAGATCTGAGGTACACATCGCAGTTTTAGAAGAAACTGCATGATACTACAGGTTCAAAATTACATTTCAGCACAACTTTCCATATACAAACAGATGGTCAGACTAAACGAGTTATTCAGATACTTGAGGATATATTGAAATGTTGCGTTTTTGAGTTCGAAGGTACGTGGGAATGATATCTATCTCTGATTGGATTTGCATACAATAAAATGGCACCTTATGAGGCTTTATACGATCGTAAATGTCATAAATCATTGTATTGGGTTGAGCTCAGTAGAAATAAGATATACAGGGTCAAATTAATCAGATAGACTGAACAGAAAGTAAAAGTAATCCGTGAAAGTCTGAAAACGGCGTCAGATCGTCAGAAATTATTTACGAACTTGGAACGAAAAGATATAGAGTTTCAGATCAGGGACAAAGTTACTTTGAAAGTTTTATCGTGAAAGGAAATACTCAGATTCGGTTGTAAAGGCAAATTGAGTCTGAGATTTATTGGGTAGTATGAGATTATAAAGCGTATCAGGTTGGTTGCTTATAGACTGTTATTGCCACTTGAGCTAGAAAAGATTCACAATGTATTTCATGTTTCAATGCTTCAAAGATATCTATTTGATCCCTCACATATGATTAATTCATCTGAGATTGAGATTAAGTCTGATATGGCATATGAAGAAGAACTGATTCGTATTTTGGCTTATAAAATTAAAGAATTGCGAAATAAGAAAATTTCGTTACTTAAAGTGCTGTGGCATAAACACAGGGTTAAAAAAAACAAAACAAAACAACGTGAGAGCCAAAAGATGCAATGAAAGAACGTTATCCGAACCTACTCATCGGTAAGATTTTCGGGGACGAAAATCCCTAAGGGGGAGAGTTGTAACAGCCCAATTTAGACCCTAATAGGAACGGTGATTTCGGGACAATGAATCTGAGTCAGAAAAATATTTAAAAATTATTTTCTATGTTTATTTTGTGTGAATTTATATCTGTGAAATTTTCGTGATTTAATTTTGTTGTTTAGGTATCCGATTAAATAAAAGGACTTAATACGTAAATTAAAAATTTGAGGGTTAAAAGCATAAGGGATGAATTGTTAGTGGCTTTCTAAATGGAAGCCTTTATGTTGCAATTAGCCCAATTGAGGAAAGAATGGACAGTAATTCGTATGTTATATATGATTTTATAATTTTCTTTCTAAGGTTATAATAGTAAAATAGGTAATAGTAAGTATATAATATAAACATATAATTAAAAAGCCAAAGCTTTATTTTATTCTCATGATCGAATATGAAAACCATAAAGAAAAGAATAAGTTTTCAAGGGTTCATCCATCTTCCAAGTTGATTCAAGGTTCGTTTTTACTCGGTTTTTGATAATTTTTACGTTTTTGAGATCGTTGCTTCGAGTACTACAAATCTCATGCTTGAATTTTTTATTTTGATGAATATTTTGAGTTGTGCCATTGTTGAGAGCTTGTGATTTTTGTTGTTTGATGATGAAATATGAAAGATATGTTTTAGATTAACATATTTTGTATTGGAGTTTTTGATGATTTTGAGTAATTAGGACTAAATTGCAAAAATAATAATTTGAGGGACTAAAATGTGACATAAATGAAAAATATGGGCTTGTATGAACACTAGGAATATTCGGCCAAACATGGGTATCTTGAAATTTTGAATGTTTTGTGTTTTGTGCAATAGGGACTAAATTGTAAAAAGTGTAAATATTAGGGGTAAAATGGTAATTTTCCCATATTTGTGTTTTTGGATTAAATTGAATGAAAATATGTTTAAATGAGCTTAATTTGAATATGTTTAGATCAAGAACCAAAGAAATCGGATTTGGATCGGGGAAAAACGAAAGTTGTCGACTAGTCGTCCCGTTCCGTTTTACATCGTCAGAGGTAAGTTTATCGGCAAATAGATGTGTTTAATTGTAGATAAATTCTATATATATATATGCCGGTTGAAAAATATGAATTTATATATGCTTATGCCAAATGTGAATAAGCTTGGTAACCATGTTCAAGCATTTGTTTCGACCGAGTTTCGACGTCTGAAAGCCCCGTATGAACCTTTGGAATAGCTAGGATACATATGTCATGACATAGGATTTCGATATGTGATGCGTGAGTAAGGCCATGGCATCGATATGTGACTCCGATATATGTGTACGAGTAAAACCCTTTCAGGGATAGTGGCATCAATATGCGGTTACATGTAAGACCACATCTGAGACGTTGGCATTGTACGATATATGTGTGATTATCCGAGTGTCCTATCTAGATCTGAATGGTTCATCGGGCATCGATAAGCTGTGATCAAATGTGCAAAAGTGAGTTAAAATGATCAGGTTTGAATTGGTTTATTACCTATTTGAAATAAAGTGAGTAAGTTACTTAATCTTTGATGCAAACATATTTGAAGTAAAGTAAAAATTATATGTGAATGTGAAAAAAAGTATTGGCCTTATAAATATTTAATATGAACATTATTGAAATCATTTTTGAATATATGCAATTGGTAGTATATTAGCCATTGATATAAATATATGTATGATTGTTATACTTTGACTTACGAGTGTATGCATATAAATGTATATGTATTTGGTATGAAAAATGTGTTTTGGCTTGGCCATTGAAAGACAGTTAGTAATGTATCTTTATATATAAAAGTGTTCATTCGGTCATTACCATGTTTATGCATAAGGTGTTGTATTTTGATTTATGAGTATACATATATGTGCTCACATATTGAAGTATAGCTTTGAAATTGAAGGATATTTTGCTTATAAATATGTATGTGTATTCACCATCTAATATAAATATGTATGTGATTATTATCCTTGAATTATGAATTTATGCATATAAGAGTATATGTACTAGTTATGATAAAGATATTTTGGTTTGGAAATTGAATGATAGTTTGATGAAATATATATATATGTTCATTCGCCAAGAATAATATACATGTGGAAGTACATATAAAATACATGAATTTGTAAGCTTAAGATTTAATGTAACTATGATAATATAAGTTGGTTTAGTTTAAATGATTTGATTATGTAATTACGTTGTTTATTTGCTTATGACTTACTAAGCTATAAAAGTTTGCTCTGTGTGTGTTAATGTTTACCTCTATTTTATAGATTTTGGATTCAAGTTTCGAGCTCGGGAATCATCAGAGAAGCTTATCACACTATCGACTGTATTCGGTATTTTATAAGTTGAGTTTTCGAACCTATGGCATGTATAGCCTAGATTGTAATTTGAAATTTTGGATTTTGGTTTTGTATAATCTAAGCCATGCAAAAATGGCTAACCCTTTTATGTTTGAATTCGGTTATGTTAAGTATGCTTTAAATTCATTTTAGTCATAAGGTTATGTGCTATGAATGTATAATATTTGTGTTAGGTACTACAAGCTTTAGAAATGGTTGACGACTTAGGATATGCATGTGAGTAGTTCGGCTAAGGTTATTCATGGATAGAAGTATATGTGAGATGTGATTGAAGTGCTTGATGATTTGGATGTGGTTTGAAAGAGTCAGACATTATATACTTATAGTATGAATCATGTTGATGTGTCACTCTTAGTTAAAATGATTCGGTTTTTGCATTTATGTATCTAAGTATTTGATGCACCTGTCATGGTACAAATATATATACCTATTCGTAAGTATATTGGTTGATTCGGCTATGGTATTTATATATAAATATGTGTGAAGTTGGTTAATATGCTTTGTTAAATTGAGACAATGAATATGGTTAATTATAATGCTCATGGTTATGTATACAATTAACCTTGGTTTAGACTTATATAAAAGGTATGTTTAATTTATGTAATGTTAAGGAGTTTGGTTTATATGCGTCGACCACAAGGTAAATAATGGTTATTTTGTTGACTAAGGTATAACATGTACTAGACAGGTGATATTCAAGAGTATATGTGTTTTATGTAATGTTTAAATGTCCGAATTGGTGGTAAAAAGACTAGTGGTGTATATACATTTTGGCATGTAAAATGAGTGCAATTTAAGTCGCTACTGTGTTATAAAATGGTTAACTATAAATAATTGATTAAGTATACTTTTAGTATGTGAACTAAGCTTGATTAGCATCATTATTGATGTTTGGCAATAGTTTCATTTCATTATGATTAAAATGTGTATAAGTTTTATTTATTCATTGAAATTTATTTGATCATTTATGGATTATTAATGATGTATAAGTTAATTTCTAAAATGCCTTGTGTTAGATTTTATTTTATTTAAATTTATACATGTATAGAAATATGACGTAAAAATGATTGATGTTTATTAGATATTCGAATATCATTAACATGTTCATTATATGATTTGTAATTTCTTTTATGTATTATGGATTAATAATTTCATGACTAACAATTAACTAGACATTTGTTTACATATATGAATATGACTTGTATGAATGTTCAGAGTCGTGCTTTTGTTCAGTAATACCTCAGGACCCTTTTCCGACGACGGATACGGGTTAAGGGTGTTGCACCTAACTTTCAAAAACTCAATTTTCCAATCTTTTTCAATCATTTACTAAGTATTTCTTATACACACTTATGGGTTAAGTTTCTATATTCTTTCAAGTGTCGTAACTTTATGTGAGAATGATTAATTGTTGATTATCTACCTTGTAGTGGTATCATCTTATTCGTCATTTTTTTTCTCTTATTTGTGAGGTATTACTTAAGGTTTTGGATAGAAAACCTTAGAGGGAAGTGGTTTTATCTTGCATTTGAAAAGGTAGGGATTTTTAAGGTTAAACCTTGTCCTTAAAGGTTCAAATCTAATGGATTTGGAAAATCCTTAGTTGAAGAAAGCTAAGGTAGTGGATGTAGGCAATTGAGGCTGAACCACTATAATTTCTTGAGTTATTTGATTTTTTTTTTTTTATCAAAAACCTTTTAAAACACCAATTCACCCTCTCTTGGTGTATTTCGATCTCAACAGAAATGAAAATTAAAGATAGTAATTTTATTAAATGAGAAATTAAGAATAAAAAATAAAAATCAAATAAATAACTATGAAACTTAAGCATCTTTCAATGAGCAATGATTGCTCAAACACACTCTAGCATCCTTCACGTCGTTGGCACCATAGAAACGAAGTTCTCATCACCCTTTTCAACTTCTTGATTGAAATTTCAAGAATCAAACCCAAAGTGCTCAAACTTGAACCTTTAGCCTCGACTTGCCTATGTTATGTTTTTTTAATTTGATGATTGATTCAGCTGGATTTTCTAATATATTTCTTCTTTTGTTGGCAGCTAACTTTCAACCATTCAATAAGTTCTTTTCAACTTTTTTTTTTATTTCCCTTCTTCCTTTTTCTCTCTTTTTTAATTTCTTAACTCCTTTTTTATACAAACTCTCTCTCTCTCTCTCTCTCTCTCTTCTCTCTCCCCCTTTTATTTTGTTCGACTTTGTCGACTATAGTATTTGTGGGATTTTTAGGTTTGATTTCTAGGGTTCTTCAAGTTGCATGGTTGATTGTTGCTTTCAATGTTAAATGAGGATGGTGAATATGATGTTTTAGTGATGTGAGTCGATGGTGTGAGGTGAGTGAATGAGATGATGATAGCATTATCAACAATGTACCCTCTTTCCAGCATTTCCTTTAACCACTTATCAACATTTGATTTCCTCCCCCTCCCAACACTTCCCTCAAACAATTCATCAAACACTTTTTTTTTCGAATAATTAAGCAACGCATGTTCAAAATTGTTGGGACTATAGTTGTCTAGTGCTGATGTTTAGATCCTTTTTTAAATAACTCATTGGACTATCTGTTCATTCCTATGTTTAAATAGTTATCCAGACAGATCTTAAAACAGCAGTCTAAACAGGTCTTTAGGAAAGCTTAGATGGAGTTGAATGTTAGCATTTTTACTTGGTCCACCATGATTATTTTCTCCATAAGCAAATGAATCTCAAAACGTCTTTTATTTCATATCAGAACATAATGATCAAATTTGGCTAATTGTAGAAACCATGAAATAGACATACTTTATCCCTTAAAACTTATACTTGTCCTTTAAGCCTTATCTTATGGATTTAGCTAATGATTTTACTTGGATGATACGGTTGTGTTTTGGAATATATATATTGAAGGACTTTATCCTGGATTATTTTTCACCAAATTGAAGTATTTTTCTCTACAAAATCTTATATGGAAGGCTGTCTATTTGGCCTATAAACAGGCAACAATTCGTATGTTGAATATGCATCTTTGAAGAGTGATTTGTACTGATTTTGTTGGCATCTTTAATGTTGTTTTACTTGTATTTTCACACTCATTTTATGGGCATTCTTTAAGAGAGCCTAAACTGATTGTAAGTAAGGTAATTGGGTAAGTAGTTCTAACAAGTAAGGGTGTTTAAACTTTGGTTAAAATTGAATTAATCGGTCGAACTGATCTAATTCGATTAATCAATCAGTGGCCGAACTTAGTTCAGTCAGAGGTTGATTAACGATTTTTTGAAATTTTGGTTATTGGTTAATTTGGTTCGAAATCGGGTAATTAACCGAATTAACCAAATTAATTAAACTTAATAATTATGTAGTGTTTCAAGACTTAAAATTTTAATTAATTCGGTTAACTTTCAAGACAAATGAACATTATCAATGTATTTTTTTTATATGCTTTATACTTGTTTTAACCAAAAGATAAAAACATATAAATTTTGGTTAATTTGGTTAACTGATCAAATTAACCGAAATATTTCGATTTCGTTAACGGTTAAAAGATTATACAGTTCGATTAATTAGGTTAATGCTAGTTCGGTTTGGTTAATAACCTAACTGAGTATTTGAACACTCTTAGTAACAAGTTAGGTCTATCTATTAGGGCTGCAATTGCTTCTTGTGCAAAGGTAGATTGTGTAACACCCCTAACCCCTATCCGTCACCGGAACAATGTCACGAAGCATTACCGGAGTTTACAGATCAATTAAGCAAATTTCATATCATTTACTATTCATATCTGAAATCAATCATATCGCCCCTTAATTTGGTCCTCAAGGCCCAAAATACACGTTAGAATCAAATTGGGACTAATCCAGAAACTCAGAAAATTTTTCGCGTAATTTCAAATTTTTCTTAGGTGCAAGGGACACACACCCTGTAACGCCCTAAAATATTTGTTTATGTTTCTGTAGTGATCTAACACAAATATCTATCTGCTTCAGTGGTTAAGTGTTCTGGGTGTGTGTGAGAGGTTTCAAGCTCAAGCCTTACCCTTAACAATTTTGGTTATTTTTGGAATTAAGCCTTACCTTGCTCAATAGGCTTATATTTAGTTGCATGTAATCTCATATCAGAATGAGCCTGCTGGTCCGAGTGGTAAGGGAGTCTGTGTGTGGGAGGTCCTATGTTCAAATTCTTGCGCAGGCAGGGGTATTTATTTTTGCTTGATTCTGAGCAAGAGTTTCAGTGGAGATTAAAGTCTGGGGGAGTTATGAGTAACGGGATTAGGGGGAGAAAAGTAAGGGATTGCGATTAAGTGGGGATTCGGTTTATCCTTTCCTTTTTTATTTTTATTTTATTTTTATTTTTCTTTCCTAAAATTTTGCTACCCTTTCTGGCGTTTTGTTTCTTTTCTGCCTGCCACTTCTCATTTCATTTTCCTCATTTTCTGTTCAAACAATTGTTCGTTTTATTTGTTGGGGCTCGGAATTTGCGGTGGTGCATATTTCATCTTGGTAAGTTTATAGTTTTTCCCTTTTGGTTTTCATTCTCCTGAATGGGAGTTGATGTTGTAGTTTGGGAATTCATCTTTGTGAGTGTGTTGTGTAGGAAAAGACCGTGGAATTGTGGAATTCGCTACAACAGTCTAGTTCATTTTAGTAATCTTGGCTCGTCGACGGTAAGTGTGTAAATGTTGCTCTAAAGTTTCGTTTCGAATAGGTTCCGTTTAGGTTTCGCATTATCGTCGTTGATTGTGGAGTTTGGATTTTTTATTTTTAGGTTTCTCGAGGCTCGAGAGTGTTTCTGCATTGAAACGATAGTAGGTGTGTAACTGAAACACAAAAAAATGAGTTTCGGCAAAAGCTGAAAAAAGCCACTGTCGACACCACACTGGCGTATAGTCACCCGTGTGGTAGGTCGTGTGTGAGTACACAGCCGTGTGATCGACGAAGGCATGGCCGTACGTAGCACACGGCCATATGGCTCGAGTGTGGCCGTGTGGGCCACACGGGCTAGGCCAAGTTGGGCGTATAGGCCCATACGGGCATGACACATGGGCGTGTCGATTATTGGGTCAGGTTGTATGGGCCACACTGGCAAGGCCAATCTGGGCGTATGGGCTACACGGGCGTGTAGGCCCACATGCCCATATGGGCCCATTATACTGAGATTTTTCGTAGGATTGCATAGGTCGTCCTAATCGATTGTGGGCCTACCGTAGGGTCGGTAAACACTATCAAACCCTAAAATTAAATGATCTGTTAGACTGAAATATGGTTATGAGCATGCCTATGTTTGTATATCTGTTATCTGTTTATAAAACCATGTTAAGCATGATTTGTTTGTTACTTCTGTATGTATGTTCTGTTACTGTTATTGAGGTGGGATGATGTATTTTTGGAGGAAGTGTTCTGAAAGGCAATTTATGCCTATTATCTGGCAACATGGCTACATTATATCTGTTATGTGTCGCATCGGTACTACATGGTATGTAGGGCTGGGTGGGTGTTTTAAACCCAAATGGTGTGTAGGAATGGTCAGAGATGGTGTGTAAAGGACAGTGGTAGGATATTCGATTTTTTATTCTTATTTGTATATCTGTATTTGTATCCAAGATGAGCTTAGGCCCGAATATGCATCTATGACTGTAATGGGCTTAGGCCCGAATTTGTATCCGACTGATTTTAATTTTCTGGATGTGTGCATGCTTAATTCTGTAGGGTTACACACTGAGTTTACGTAAACTCACTCCTTTCTGTTTAATCTGTACTGGTAATCCACAGAATTAGGCGGATCGGTGCATTGAAGGACTCGACGGTGACCACTCGCTATAAACAGTTTTATTTGGTTTTATAGCTTTATTTAAGTTTGGCATTACGATTTGGGAGTTTGTATTTTCTGGGATTGTATGGACTTTTTAACTAGTGGTTTTGATTTTGTTGCTTGATATATGCATGCTTAACTAAAAAGTTTTATTTTAAAACAACGGGTACTATTTTGCTTACACGTCATGATTTCCGTAAACTTCCGCTTTTAATGACTTTTTAATGAATACAGAAACTTAAGGGTTGATTAAATGTTTTTGAATTTGTTAAAAACGAACAAGAGGTAAAGAACTGATTGTGACAACTTAGTTTTCAAAATCCATTCCATGTGACATCGCCAGATTTGGCCATAACGTCTAGGATGGTTTTGGGGTGTTACACACTCGTGTGGTCAGGCTATGTGGTTCACACAGGCATTCGATGTGAGGCACACGACCATAGCCCAACCCGTGTTCAAATTAGGGTAGCTACTGACTTGGGTCACACGGCCACTCGCACGTCCGTGTGCTAGGCTGTGTGGACAATTTAATTTTTAAAATTAGGTGCAGAATTCACACGGCCAAGACACACATCCGTATGTTAGGCCGTGTGTTTCACATGGCTGAGACACATGCCTACATCTCTGCCCGTGTGACCAATTCTGAGCATTCTGTTTCTCAATTTTTAAGATGTAGGGGATACACGGCCAAACCACACGTCCTTACGCATGACTGTGTGTCACACACGGCTGAGACACACGCTCGTGTGTCTACCCTTATAGACAAAAATAGATCATTTTCATGGCCATTTTTCTTACCCAAATTGTCTTCAACCTACATCAATACTTACATACATATACCAACCACATTATAACCTCATATATATATTCACTAAACATACCATCATTAGCCATTCCAATGGCTAGATTACAAACAATCATTTATATGCTAACATTGGCCAAGTTAGCCTATACATGCTATTATACCAAAATAAGCTTTCTATTTATACTAAAACGAGCTGAAGGATAGTGTGATGGTGCTCCGAACGGCTCCAACCTTTATGAGCTTCCGAGCACTGGTTCTGAAGGCTATCTTCGGTACATCTGAGTCTTTCACCCGTAACTGATAATAACCAGAACAGAGATCAATATTCGAAAATACAGTGGCACCTTTCAACTAATCAAACAAATCATCAATATAAGGCAATGGATACTTGTTCTTTATTGTAACTTTGTTGAGTTGCCTGTAATCAATACATAACCTCAATGATCCATCTTTCCTTTTAACAAACAAAACCGGTGCACCCCAAGGTAATGAGCTGGGTCTAGCAAAACCTCTATCAATCAATTCTTCCAATTGTACTTTCAATTCTTTTAACTATGTAAGATTCATTCTATAAGGAGCTATAGGTATTAGAGTTGTCCCTAGAACAAGATCTATAGAAAATTTCACCTCTCTGATTGGAGGTAATCTGGGTAATTCTTCCTGGAACACATCAGAAAACTGACAAACATCTGGTACTGATTTAATCTTCAATTCAGATACTTTAATGTCCAACACATATACAAGATAAGCATCATACCTTTTTCTGATATATTTCTATGCTGATATAGCTGAGATTACATTAAACAACCCATCCAGTTTATCAGATTCAATAAGAAACAATTCAGCATTCTGACATTCTAACACAATGTACTTTTGTTTACAATTTACCACTGCATCATGCTGAGTTAACCAGTCCATACCCAGAATTACATCAAATTCATCAAATGGCAACAACATTAAATCAGCCGAGAAATAATAACCTCGTAGCATTAATGGACAATTTTTACAGATTTTATCTACCATCATAAACTAGCCCACGGGATTTGAAACTTTAACCACGAATTCAGTGGACTCAATAGGTAAATTTTTAACAGACACTAAATTCATACATATGTATGAATGTGTTGAACCAAGATTAATTAAAGCAGTAATATCAATATCAAGAAGAGAAAATGTACCAGTAATAACATTAGGTGCAGAAGCATCCTCACGTGCACATATAGCATATTTTCTGGTTGGTGCTCGTGCTTCAGATTTGACTGTTGAATCTTTTATCACACCTCGGCTACCACTGACATTACCAGGGTGACGATGTGGTCTGCCTTTTGAGGGAGGTTACTCGGCCTAGAAGTCTGAACAGTATCTTTTTTAGGCTTTTCCGGGCAGTCTCTGAGAAAATGATCTAAAGATCCACATCTAAAACATGGCCCACTTCTCATACGGCATTCCCCAAAATGCAATTTATTACAATGTTTGCATATTGGTTTAGGATTTTCAACACTTCCTACACTTGTTGCGGATGGGGACGGATATCTCGAATTTGAGCGTTGAATACTTCGGTCCTTACCAGAACACCCCGTAGATGTGACAGAACGATCTTAATATTTCTTTGATTTCTTTGAAGCTGATGATTGTGACTTTCCCATAAATCTTTTGCTCAAAGTTCGTGCTTCCATCTCTGCCTGCCTATTTTCTTTATTAAGTTTTTCAGCTTTATGTGCTCGGTCAGCCAGTACAACAAATTCTTTTAATTCCTAAATCCCAACTAATAACTTAATGTCTTCATTTAATCTTTCTTCAAAACATTTACACATGGAAACTTCAGTCGGAATACACTCTCTGGCATATTTTCTTAACCGAACAAATTTTAGCTCTTATTCAGATACAATCATATTTTCCTATTTAAGCTTTAAAAACTCCTTCTTTTTCTGATCAAGGATTCTCTAGCTAATATACTTCTTTTTTAATTCTATTTGGAAAGATTCCCAAGTAACATTTTCCCTCGGTACAACAAAAATCAAGGTATTCTATTTATCTACTAGAGGCTTACCAGTTCTAACAAATTCAGTACCTTGTGACATATCGGGAACCGATTGAGGAGCAGGAAGGGGAGGTTGTTGTACAACAGGATTTGTTATCAGAAATTCTATAAACCATTCATTCATCATTTAAAAAAAGATTATTTTGCCTCCTCACCTCGACCCTCAGATTCGGGCCTTCTACTACTACTAGATGCAGCTTTTTGAACTGAAGCTGGAGCATTGCTCTCAACTTCCTTGGATTCAGCTCTAGCTCAGTTGGACGACATTACTATATTAAAAACACAATTAAAATGGTCAGGAGATATTACACTATCACAAATTATATAAAGGCATGTATAGCTAAACTCGTGCTTACTACGTTAGTCTAAGAATTAACTAAACCGTAGATCTGATACCAATAAATTTCAAATTTTCAGCATATTCATATATGGCAAAATTTCAATACTTTAATATCTTTTCAAATTTATCCCAAAATAGATAGATTAGGTTATTCTGATCTCAAAAATATAAAAATTACTAAAAACGGGACAAGATTACTTACCCAATTAAGCTTGCTTGGTTTCCTTTCTCTTTTTTAGGGTTTCCATAGAAATTTTAGGAAATATGATGATATGAAATTATTTTATTCATTTAATTAACTTATCATCCATTAATTTTTTAACTTTTCAATTTAGTCATTTTCTTTTCTAATTTTTCATAGATGAATCATCAAAATATCTACTAACTTTTCATAATTGTCTAATTATCATATAAGGACCTCAGGTTTTGAATTCCATAGCTATT
Organism: Gossypium arboreum; assembly: GCF_025698485.1. Taxonomy (NCBI): domain Eukaryota; kingdom Viridiplantae; phylum Streptophyta; class Magnoliopsida; order Malvales; family Malvaceae; genus Gossypium; species Gossypium arboreum. The sequence continues at coordinate 104,684,040 of NC_069071.1, read as the reverse complement.
TGATACTTACAGCTACTAGAACTCAACTTTTGCATTTTATGCACTTTGGTCCTTTCTATAATTAAACATGAAATCGATAAAATTTTCTTATCAAAATTTTCATATGTCTTTTCTATCATGTGCAGACCATGCAATAATTTTAAAATAAATTTTCTTTCTAACTAAAATTTATGGTCCTGAAACCACTATTTTGATTTCACTAAAAACGGGTTGTTATAGATTAGTTTTAGCCAATAGGTGGTTAGACCAGTTGTTTAATAAATCATTCATTGAATAAGACTCTACAGAGTAGGATTGTTTTCGAATTATGTTAACAAAGTTTGGGAGTTACCTCTTCATTTTCTCTATTTGTTATTTACCTTTGTTCACTGTCATGTTCAAACTTGTGCCTGGACGTTAGATTGGACATTAGTTTAAACAAGAAGCAAACTTATTACTTTTACAAAAACCAACCCCCAAAATACAATTAAAGGTTTCAACATTTAGCTTAAAGCCATGATTTTGCATTACAAAGATCATTCCAACAGCCTCTTTTAACCTCTGGAGTTCAGTAAAATTCCTTACCAAATACTACATTGTTTCATTGGCTCTATCAAAGTTACAAATTTTAATTAAGGAAGTGAAAGTTACAATGTAAAGCCTCATGAAAAGTTTTGGTTATGTGAGCAGAGGGTAGGAAAAAGAATTTTGTTTATTTTTTTAAATTAATCTATTTAATTTTAAATTTTTAAGTCTTTATTTTACATTAAAAAAAAGGTTTAATGGTATTTTAAGCCCTCTAACTTTTCAAAAAAAAATTTAATTATGCCTCTTCTACTTTTTGCACCCAATTAAGCCCTTAAACTAACAAAACTTGTCAAATAGAACCTTTAACTAACATTGATTATTAGTATTTAAGGTAACGTTGACGTGGCCATTAACAGACACCATGTCAGCCCGGTTTCTGGCATGGCATTACCACATCAAGAAAAAATTATTTTAAAATACGTACACAATGAAACTGGACAAACAGGTGTCTAGGTTCATTTGAATTTGGACATCCATTTATAGTTCATCTAAAATTATAAAAAAATAACATAAAATTATTAAAAAATCATTAAATTTTATAAAAAATTATTAGAAATTAATTAAAAACCATATAATTTTAATGGTTGTTATAATTTTTATAATTCCAAAATCAATATAGAAAAATGGGTGTCCAAATTTTTATAATTTTAAATTAATTTTGATTTTTTAATTTTTAAATTTTTTATGTTTTATAATTTCAAAATGAATTCAAATAAACAAGTGTTCAATCTCAAATGAACTTAGACAAGCATTTGTCTAGTTAATTGTTATAGTTGTTTTTAAAATAATATTGATTTTTAATTTATTTTTTTTAACCGGGCAATCAATCGACGCTAACATGAAACTGGCGCATCATCATTCAACACTAAAATGAATCACCACATAAGCATTTATTGGCCGAGTCAAAACTGATAGTTCAAGACTCAATGGAGTGAAAAAGTTTTTTTTTTTTTTTTCTGAAAAGTTGGAAAGCTTATTAAAAAAAATTGCCAACAAATCATGTTTCTTCATGTTGATTATTAAATCCAGTCAGCAAGTGATTAACTTGATGTGAAAGCCCTTAATAGATTTTTAAAATAAATTTGAGTACATTAGCCTTTGCTTAATAACCCAAAACTGTAATTTTGCTTTTCAAAACCGAATATCAACGAGAGATGCAAGATTTGTTGAAAAAGTAAAAGAGAATGGAAGAAGCTTTTTCAACCCCATTTATGAGTTCCCTTGACGTCTATCACTTTAATTCTGCCTAAATCACATGCCTACTATCTTCACTTGCACTTATTTTTCGTTAATAATAGGGAAGACACACCACCTAATCTTGTATTATTATTTTTATTATTATTATTATTATTATTATTATTATTATGAATGTTCAAATAAGAGTTTGACCTAACAAATTAGCCCACATAACAAGCCCATCCAATCGATAAAAACTACCCTATTACAACGTGGTCAAATTCTGTTATTAGTCGCTATAAATTTAATTTTTATATTTTAATTTGATCAATTTTAATTTCAATACTTTTTGAATGCTAAAATTTCAGTCGTAACTTAAATTCTACTATTAATCTAGTATTATATGTAAGTTGTAGATTTAGGCATTATTATCAAATTTAAATATTTTTAGTCTTTGTAATTTTAAAATTTAATCTTGAGTCAAACTATAATTATCAAATCAGTTAACTACAATGAGGGCTGCTTTTGTAAACATTACTTGACAATAATAAGCTAATCCTGTAGATTAAATAAGTAGGACATAAAATTTGAAAATAGCATAATGGTATTAGAACTGATAGCAAAATTTAACCAGATTTAAAATCTGAAACTGTCTCGCTTGCCGACAACCAAAAGAAAAAAAGAAAAAAAAAAAGGAGTAACATGTGAACGACAATGACTATCGTCGTATCATCTTTTATTTCGGGCTCTTATTAATTTCCAGGATTGATTAAAAGACGATATCTGAAATTGTCTTCATAAACAATTATATATTTTATAAGAAAATAAAAACATTTTAAAAGATCTTAAAAGTTTAAATCTACAAAAGATTAATAAATAAAACATTCAAAAGGTGCGTTTTTATATTATATTAAATGAAAATAAAAATAAAACAGAAGATAATTTCTTAATCTCATCTCATTTTTGACATTCATCTTTCATTATCGTTTTATTAAAATTAGTTTGAATTAAATATCACGTTTCATTAAAAAGAGATTTGACTAGAAAATTAAACAGGTAAACAACTCGTCAACGCCACTGTATTGGACCATACTTGCCTTTTAGATATACATTAAAGTAAACAGGAAGGAGAGACACATCCATTCACAATCATATATCCAGTGCTCCTATTTTTAACTTACAGTAAAGACTATTAAAATAATATCTACAACTTTTTTTTAAAAAATAATTTATAAATATACTTTATTATTCCATTTTATTAAATACATAATTACCACAGGCATCAGATACTTGACAAGATCATACTAGGTAGTATAATCCATACATAACCATTAACTTGTTTCTTATTTCTTTTTATAATAAATATAAATAACTAAATTTTAAAATATGAATTAATGGTAACCATTTTTATTTATATCATATTTTAAATTCACTAAATATATCATTTATTCTTTAAATATTGAACAAGCTAATCGAGTCTTAATTCAATTAACATGAATATTATTATTAGTGCAAGAGAACATAGTTTCAAGTGTATTGAAACGCATTGAAAGACAAAGCAAAATAAATTTTTAGGAAGCGAAATGAAATTTTAATTTTTATAATTTATATCTTTATAATTTTAAATAATTATATCAAATTTTATAATTTTAGAAGGAGCTAAAGTACAACTTTATCTTTACTAATTTAAAATTTAAAAAAATTCAATAGCCTAAATAGAAATTTTCACCAAAACCCTACCAACTCCCCTATATTCGCCTCTGAACACATTATTCTCTTATTTAAAGATTAAAAAAAATTATGAATAATTTTAAACATTAATCCTATACTGAGATTAATGTTAAAAAAAATTATGCAACATGACAAACGTCACTAAAAAAGATGACAAGCAGACTGCTGCTCTATTATTTCGAGAAAATCATTTTCAATATTAATCTAAAAATAACTAAAAAAATTGCACAAACATTGGCGGCGCGTGATAAAATATCATCTACCTACCAATTTCCCTCAAAATTTGCGGCCTAGAAAACAATAGATAAGGTCTCTTACCAATCAAATTTGCAATCAAAGCCTTAAATAATGCGTAAAGGCCAGCAGCCATCCACTGGTTTTGTTTCAATTTAAAGCCATACTTCTGTAGATGCTCAAGCAGCTTTCTGAAATGGACCATCAGATCTGAAACCTTGACCAGGAGGTCCGCGACCACGTCCTCGTCCTCTCCCACGTCCACCTGCAACCAGTGATTTTAAACAAAAATGGTGAATGTAGCTCTAATAAAATGATGTGTAGGCATGCATTGAATATGAGGGAAAAAGAGAAGCTAATCCTTCTATGGAGATTCATATATATTTTGTTTTCTTCTAAAACAATAATCAATCACATACTTGCAACTTGAAGAATTATTAATAAAGATTATTGGCAATACACTGGACGTTTAACCATGTGTAATCCAAAATTTATGCTCTCTTTTTAAAGCAACTCATTCGCCGAAAGAAAAATCTACCAGAAGTAACCACATGATGACATTATCAGCAGTGATTGATAACAGAGAAATCCCATGATGACATTTATCAGCAGCGATTTATAACAGAGAAACACTGCCTAAAGACTCTCAACTAAGAAAATAGCTTCTTGTAAATCTGTTTCTTGATAGAAAAAAATATTGGTTTCTGGATACGTCAAGTCACTAAACTAAAAGTTAAGTCAGTAGAACAGATCGGCAAAACCAAAAGCAACATTGGAAGCAAAGATTTACCACGACCCTGGCCAGGCAATGGTCCTGATGGATCATTACCGTTGTAATATCCTGAGTCCCGCTGCATATTTCCACCACCATACCCTCTACCACGCCCTCGGAAACCACGTCCCCTCCCACGACCCCGAGCTCTGCCTCCATAACCTCGTCCGCCATCCCATCCTCCATTCCTATTGTCCACCATGCCACCATTGATATTGCCTGCACAAGTTAAACTTACACGTAAGTTTTGTTTCACATGTGCTACAATAAATTCATGAAAAAGAAAAGATATGATCTGATGATACACAGCACAAATCTGGATAATAGACTTTCCCAATCAATCCCATGCCCAAGGATTATTGCCATCCCATTCCAAGAAAATGCCTTAGAACCGAAAATCTGTTCTACAGATATTCAGATAAAGAAAGCATAAAACGTGCTACTAAACGTAGCAACTATTTGCAACCAACAGAAGACACAGCACCAACTGTGCTGTCAAGACTGTTTCTTTACTGTCCCCTTCACCCTTTTTATCACCAAAAGGATATAATTGAATCTTAATTTATCATCAAATTCAAGTTTCTATTAATCTCATCACCATTCTAAGCACATCCATGTTTTGAAGTTGATATCCAGTACAAGTTGAAGAGAGGAAGATACTATAGCTGAATCTGTGAAAGGATTTTAACTCTAATTGTCTCCAACATAAAAGAATGAATATGACTTTTTCCAAACACGCCTTTATGACTCAAACTTAGGTCACGACAATTTCACACCAGTACAGAACAAGCCATGCTGTTTTGCTTATATACCTCCATATTTTCCTTGACCCCCATGTCCTTTGCCTTGGGTGTCAGCAGAGTCCTCTAATTTGCATAAGTTGGAGTATAAATATCAATTCATACCAGACACAGCATAAAGCAGACTTGCATAATCATCAATAATCGTCCATTATTGCCTTACCTCCTTCATTTCCCTCAATTTCGGCTGATGCCTTCACTTGATCGGTTGGAATTGGAGGTTGATATCTAACATCATAACATGTTGCAGACCGAAAGAGCAGCATGCCAAGACAATCATGGTAAATAACAGGGCTCAAAGAACAATAATATATTCAACATTGCGAGCTTTTAAATACAGACAAGTAGTGGCCAATTACCCTATTGAAGATGAATCCAGAACTTTTTTAGACAAAGTAATCGTGATTATCGAAACATGGCGAGTGGTTTCTAGGCTGTTCAAGTAAACCATAGATTAGAGGCGATTAGACATCAGTGCTAGCCAGAAAATGAATGCCCGAACTCAGAAAGAACGGGAAATCTAGGTTCTTACGGAAGAAGGCCTTCTTCTAGAGGTTCCCATGTATCAGTTATGTCTATTGATCCAGTTGATGTGTTCTGATGAAGACCAGCAATCCTCCTCTGGAATAAGTTAAAACATTTTAGTACAAAATCGCATAAAAAGAGGGAGGGAGATTATAAAGATAAGAGCAATCGCATTTCATGAATTTATATCTTCCTTTATCTTTCTAACTCCAAATTGGAGAATATGCACGGGAGAGATATAACAAAACCAACATGTTCTCAAATGCTTAGAGATTACATTATCATTAAGAAAACGAATGACGCAGCTATGGACATGAATTCATAAACGAATAGATAACAACAAAATTAAGATAAATGAAACAATAACCAATTAAAATCAAACAACTACCTTAATTAATTCAGCAATCATGACAGTCTTGTTTATAGCTCTACCTGTAGCTTTAAGCACAATCTCGTTTGCACCTTTCTCCTGTAAAACAAAACGATACCTTAGCTCAACAACAGAATATTTTTATTAAAAAAATACGCTACTCGCTATTTTAACACACTTAAATTAACGCCTAATACAATGCAATTATCCGACATGAAAAGAATAACAGAGGAAGGTATATTAAGCGAAACAATGAAAAACCTGAAGCAGAGTCATGGCGTAAGAAATGTAATTCCTCATTCTCCCTTGAGCTGTAATCCTCAGCTCATTCTCGTTTATCGGCGTCTCAGCCTTCGGCTTCTCCACCTTCTGGTACCGGTCCATTTTTTTCTCTGCCAAAAGGGAAAAAAAACGCGCTTCAAATCTCAAGTTTTTTTTTTCTCAGTAACCAAACAGAACCGAAGCTTGGAAACGAATCAGCGATTCAATGCCATCAAATAAAACGAAATACAAAATCGAAAAAGAAAAGGTGAAATCGAGATCTAGGGATAGAGAAGGAAAAGGAAGAGGTACCTGGCGAAAGTGAGCAGTTGCGAAGGGGGGTTTGGAGTTTTGAGTTAAGAGAAGAAAGGGTGAAAAGTGGCGCTCTGTTTTGATAAAAGGGTAGAGCCGAGGGAGAGATATTGGCGGGGTTAGGGTTTAGGATGATAAGTGGGCGGGCTTCCAATCTTTCCTATTATCCATTCAAATTTTGACACGTCAACTACTTACCCCCAATCGAATTCAAACAAATTTTCATAACTAATATTTTTCAAAAAGAAAATTCTTAATTTTCATCTAAGTCTGGAATAAAATGGAGTGATATTAACTGAGTTGAAAATAAAACCGCATTTACTACAACATATTAAGTATGCACAACGAGAGAATGTTAAAAAAGGAAAAAAGAAAAAAAAAAGATTTGAAATTGACAGTGAAAAGACTGTGATTTCAAGATAGTTTACGATATTGATAAGTTAAAAATAAAGCATACTTCGAAAAAATTATTGTAGGTCAATTGTCATGCATTTGGGAAGTAATAAAATATATCATGAATTAAAGCTGTATCATTAATGGAAGAGAATGAAAAGGATATAATAAATTATGTCCCAAGTAACATAACATTAGGTTTTTTCAATATCTTTATACTCTATAACAATATTTGAATGGAAGTGAAAACAAGATTGTAGAGTTGGATTCACCAAAGAAACAGAAGGGAAGACCATTTGAAAAAATAATTTTGATAGACATAAATTCTATGCAGATCTTAAGAGAAAAGATATTGAATCTAAGTATGGGACAGAAAGTGTTTCTAAAAATGTCATCAAATTGGAAAGAAATGAAAGTTGATTTTTGAGGCTTATAGAATCTGTAATATCTTTCATGTGTCAAAGTTGGAAAGATACTGGTTTGTTTCATTACATGTGAGTTCACTAGAAGTTATTGAAATTTTATTAAAATTTTAGAATCCTTGTTTGAGAATAGAGGTATGCATGGGCCGGGCCGAGTTCGAGCTAGGCCCAGACAAAATTTTAGGCCAACTTTCTAGGCCCGGGTCCAGCCCGGCCCGAAATAAAATTGTTAAGCCCGAGCCTGGCCAGACTCGACCCATATTCATTAAATAAAAAAATTTAAAATATAATAAATCAAATACATTTAAAACAAATATTAAAACAAGAAACAAATAAAAAATGATACTAAAATAATTCTTAAAACAATTCACAAATTGAAAATATAATAAAAAGTGGTTATATTAAAATTGAAAATAAAATGTATATGATTAAAAATAAAAATATATATATTTAGTATATAATTCGGGCCCGGGCAAAAAAAATTTTACCCGAGCCCGACCCCTTTTTTTTACCCAAACCCATATTTCGGGCCTATATTTTTACCCGAACCCTCCTATTTTCGGACGGGCCTTCGGGCCGGGCCGGGTAGCCCGGCCTATGTACACCTCTACTTGAGAAGTAAATGAACTAAGAAATAATGAAATTTCTTTAGTGAAATATCATATTATGGAAGAGATAAGTATCTACACTAGTAGAGTTAGATAAATTTTAAGGGGGAGATATGTAACATCCTTAAAACCCTTAAGTCAAGAATAATGCTAATACGAGATCACACGTGTTAGAATTTTTGAAATAAATAATATTGAAATTATTGATGTTAAATAGGAAGGTAGTTACATAACAGAAGGAATTGAAAAGACTCTTTGTAACAGCCCGATTTTTCAGTGGTGTTTGAAACAGTGGTTTCGAGGCCACCAAATTCGGCAAGTAAGTTTGTAAATATTATTATTTAATATTTACGATGGTTTTAAAAAGGTTTTTGATCTGGTAATTTATGTTTTATAACAATTTATTAGGTTCAAGTGGTAAGACCCTAAGGTCAAGTAATTTTAGCAAGTGAGGTATCGGGACCTCGTTTCTATAAACCGGGCCTTAAATATTTTTATAAATATTAAGGACTAAATCGTAAAAGATGTAAACCTTAGTCACTATTTGATTTAAGTGATTAAATGGTTTATTGAATAAGGAGGAGGGACTTAGTTGGAATTAGACCATTATTAAAAATAATGGACGTGGACATTAAATGGGTGAATTTTAATATTATAAAAAAGGTTAAATTAGTAATTTAATAATAAAAAGTAAAGTAAAACAAATAAAACGTGACGTCATCTTCTGTAACCTTTGTTTTTTCACCCAATTTGTTAAAGAAGGAAGCCATAGCTAGGGCTTAGTATTCGGCCAACTTTGGTTTGATGATTTGGTAAGTAAATTTTGCCCGTTTCTTTTAATTTTTATATTTTTGAGATTGTTGCAACTAGGTCCAGCTAACTCGTATCTTCGTTTCTAATTATGTTAAAAATTTTGGAAGTTTCCATTGATAAATATTAGATGTTTTTGATGAATAACATGGATTTGGAGCTTTGATTGTGTTGTGTGATGATTTTGTAAAGTGATTTTTGTTAAGTATTGATTTTAGGATTAAATTGTGAAAATATCAAAATATTACGGTTTGATAGTGAATATTAGGTTTATTAGGGGCTGTATGAGGGCCTAGAATATTTGGATAGATTATTGATTTGAGAAAATTAGTTAATTTGATAGATTAACTAATTAAGGATTAAAACTAATTAAGGGATTAAATTGTAAAAATTGTAAAAGTTCAGAGTCATTGCATAAATTTAAAAAATAAAAGGGTATTAATTGTAAAATAGATTGGAAATGAAATATATGCTAATAAATGAGTAATTTTATATTTTAGATCAAGATCCCGTAGATACTTGTAGAAAAGGAAAAATAGTAGAATAGTCCCTAAACTTCTACAATTATTACAATTCAGTCCAGGTAAGTTCATACGGTTAAAATTTAACATTTGTATAAATTGATGATTAGTATTATGCATATATTCTATTGTTGGAAATGAATTATTGTTTGAATTATAATATGGAATTGGATATTCAGTTTTAACTGAACGCGTAATTTGAGTACATTCGTGATTTGGTGTATGACTGGGGTTTGGAATGGAGATGCTATTGGAGGGAGATATCAACAGTTTACCCAAGTAAACCGGGGTTTAGCATTTGTTGCAAACTCTCGTGTTTTATTTTCTGTTTGGTGTGATTGGGTGGATCAGCCCTTACGAGCTTCTGTTCAGCTTTCGAGCTTTTGTTGGCGTATTTGGGAGGACTAGCTCTTATGAGCTTCTATTGACGATGTACTCTTATCCGTAAATCGTTCTTTGAATGGAAAATTTTCGGTAAAGTGATTTATTTAGTGAATTTCAAAGACATGTTATTTATTTTTGTATTAATTTGAATACGGATATATTTACCGATTGAAGTTGTGAATGACAAGGAGATGTTATGGATGATTTTTATTATTTGATTTATTATAGTTAGTTCGGTAAGATTTTTGTTTATCTCGTCAAACTTACTAAGCTTCATTAAGCTTACTTGTGTTGTTTAATGTCATTATAGATTTTCGGAAGGGTGGACGATCGGATCAGCACTCAAGTCACACTATCCAGTTTATCTCGGTAGTTTTTGAAATGTTAAATTCAGACTGTATGGCATGCATAGGCTCTTGTGCTATTTTGTTTAATGTTTGGCTTATGTAAATGTTATGAATGATATTTTGTGCAAATAACCAATTTGCAAAGGGTGTGAGAATGAGATATAGTTGTTATATTAGTATGTGTAGCTTACTTATATTTGATTTGTTGTGGTTGTGGTAACTTTGTTAGGTATTTTGACTTGGCATTGCTTGAATGAGTTGATGAATTGAATTAATGTGTATTTTGATATTAAATTGTATATAATTGTGGTAACAATGAGGGTACATTGGTTAGGCACATATTAGATTGGTTTTGATGTGTTTTTGACCCTATTAATGTCATTTTGATTTTGTATTTTGGTTAGTATTTGAGTTTCTTAAGGTCCAAAAAATTTGATTATGTTTGTATTAATGTATGATTTGAATGATTTACTATTATATTGTCCTGTAATACTCCGTAACCCTGTTTCGACGATAGATACGAGTTAGGAGTGTTACGCTCTTGTATTAAGAAAAATAAATCCAAGGTATTGACTAAATTGTAAGAAAGTGAAAAGTGTTAGGGCACAAGTGAGAAAATTAAAAGTATAAAGGATTGAATTGAACTGAAAGTAAATAGAGAAAGGATTAGAAGTTAACTATACCAAGAAAGTGTCATGAATCAAATATGAGATTATAGAGAAAGTTCAAGGGTAAAATGGACATCTCATAAATAAATATTTATGAAAATAATTTCATAAATTATGGCACATTCTAAGCCCTTTGATATTGATGAAAATTGTGAATAAATATGGGCCATTGGATGAAAATGATAATGTTGGGAATTTTATTATACACTTTAATAATTTTAATCAATTATAATATATTTTTATGAGAGAATATGATAGAATTCTCACCATCATTATTTTCATCCAACGCGACCATCATTTCATAAAAGAAAAGTTTTTTTTTTTTTTACAATTTGGTCATTTCCAACATTTTTAATCAAACCAAGTTTAAATCCTTAAAAAAATTCCATAGATTTTTAGTAAAATCAATAGAGAAACTTTATAACAAGCTTTGTTTCATGAGAAGAGAGATTATATTCATCTTGGAGGAGAGAGAAAAGTGGAGAAAGAGTTTGAAGTAAAAAAGCAAGGTAAGAATGGTGAGATTTTGTCATGGATTCCATACCAGTTTCATTTAAAGTGTACAATAATAGTATTTAATTCTTGTTTTGACATTAAAACATGTATGCATGTGGTATGTTATTAAAGTGAAAGAGAAGAGAACTGATTGTTTGACAAAGGAAAAGATGTAGTAAATGAGTGAGAGAAGGAAGAAAATCTAAGCATTTAAGTGTAAGTACTTCAAGAATTTTGTTTTGCCCAATTAAAATTAAGTGTAGGATATATTTAAGTTGTTATAACAATAATTGTATGATTAAATTATTTAAGAACATGATATTATTTATTATGAAATTGAATAAGACGTATTATTGAAATGAAAATAGTTTCAATGGTAAAGCGCATATACTAAGTGTAGTGGAATTTTGGTAAAAAGGGACTAAATAGTTAGGTGTACAAAAGAATTGATATGTGAAATAAAATTGTATGTTAGTGGATTTAAATGAAGTGTTACATGGTAGTGAGTTAAATTCAAAGTGATGTTGAAGTGGATTTATGGTGGTTATTAAATTTCATTTTTCCAATGACTAAATTGTAAAATATTCAAAAGTGACTATGTGTACTAAAATATTATAATAAAATATCTATGTGAAGCGATAAATGAAAGTGCAATGTATATTGAAGTGAGAACATAGCGGTTATTGAATTATATGATAGTAATGATTAAATTCGAAAGATTGTAAAGTTAAATGTAGTGAAATTGATGTAAAAATAACTAATTTGCAAAGGGTGTAAAAATTAGAATTATGAAATAAAGATACTTGAATTGTGAATATGAATGAAGTGTTTATGATAGTAAATTTATTTCTAAGTGATGCTAAAGTGATAATTTAGTGAATATTTATTTTTATGAAAATAATGATTAAATTGTAAAGAGTGTAAAGTTTCATATATTATTAAATTTGCTAAGAGATAGCGATGAAAATGACAATATAAATGCCCAAGTAGATAAGACATGAACATGTTGGATATATATGACATGTCATTAGGAAACTTTCAGCGCACATAGTAATAGTGACACTTTAGTGCAACTTAGTGATGGTAACACTTCAATACAATTCAATTATAGTGGCTCTTTGGAGCATTTCAATGATTTTGCACTTTGGTGCATTTCATTGTTCTTTCTGCATATCCTACTTGTTCAGTTAAGTCTACTATGGGCAAAATGGAAAAAGGTTAAGTGAATTTGATAGTGATTTGGTAAGTGAAATATGATAAGATTGTAAGTCAAATCAATATTTATCAATTATTTAGCTAAATTCAATATGTTATATTTAATGTATTGACATGTTAAATTTAATTAATGTAATGGAAAGTTTAAATTCTTAATGTACTTACTAAGCTTTCAAAAGCTTAATGTGTTATTTTCTAACATGTAGGTGAAAAAAATTAATTTGAAGCACTTTAACAAAGATTTAGTTTCAACACATTTCATCACATCTCAAGGTCTAAAAGTGAGTATAAAATTTTTCTTTTGGAATTAGTTACGGCATGTACATCGATATTGTTAAATATATTTATGAGTACTAATGAAAAATGCTTGAAGAATATAATAGTGTAGGGAATTTAGTTAGGTTATATCTTGAATGTATGATGATATATATGATAATTTGAGATGTTTTATGGTTTAAATTGGTTGATGGATGTTTGGGAATGAATTGGATTAACCATAGCATAAAAATGAGTGTTTTGGGCCTAATTTAAGGTACCTTGCAAACAAGTATTGATACTTGTATGTCTTGTATCGGTACAAATACTCTAGAGAGCAAAAAATGAATAGTGTCAGGGGAGTTGTACTGGTACTTAGAATAGTGAGTATTGATAAAAGTGTTCCATTTTACCTTGTTTTTGCTCAATTTGGCCCGAATAAGCCCCAAACGGCGTTCAATTTCAACCATATTTCAAAGAAAACTTAGAAATGATCCAATAAGCCTCAAATAATCTTTAAAAGACCTAAAAGATGAATAGGACTTGAATGTATAATTTAGGACTAAAGTGAATGTAACACCCAATTTCCAATTAACCTAGAAATAAGAATGAATAAGGGACTAAATTGAAAGATATCGTAAGCTAGCAGCCTATATTAGAAGAAAAAAGAAAGTTAGAAATCGAATTGGACATGGTTGAGGTCCAATTCTAGTTCGGTTAGAATGGAAATTGTAACACTCAATTTCCAATGAATATGTTAAGATATTAGATTAAAAATAGTGTTTTATTTATAGTGAATTAATTCATGTATTAGGTTAAAAATATATTGGGAGGGATCCATTTACACTAATGTAAAATTAAAGTGGTTTTACATATTTTGTATTTTTTATATAATAAATATATTAACAGCCCATTCATTAAATTTATCAAGATATTTGCACTTGACATGCATGCAAATTTTGAATCGATTCGTTATTTCTATTATATTGATCTAAAATATTTTTTATATTAATATATATTTAATGGTTGAAAGTTTATTTTTATACATAAAATGAATAGTTAGAAATTTTTATTTTATGCTAAACTTGACATGTATATATAAAAGAGACATGAAATATGATGGTTGAATTATTAAAATATTAATCGTATAAAAATTATTGAAAAATGTAAAATCACTTTAATTTTATATTGATTTATGTGGACCTCTCTCCTATTTTATTAGTTTGAAAATTATATATGTATATATATAATCAAGCCTTCATTATAATCTAAGAAAGGTGGGATGTTAACACCAAGATTCGAACCTTAACCTTGATCTTAAGGTGTCAATACAAAGCTTTTAATCACATGCTCATTTGGATTGCTAGCAAAAGGCATTATTTAATTATTTGTATATTATTTTATATATTTTTATTAATATGTATTAATTTATTTTATTTAACAAAAATTAGAGTTTTGAAAAATGAAATTGTCATTGCCACAATTAAATCAAAAGCACATTTTAAATTATCAATTACATATGGAAAGAAAATCTTGTTAAATGTTTTTAAATTTATTAATATTTACTTAATATATATTAGTTTCCATAATTAGTAAACTAGAGTTCAATCATATTGTTGGAAAAAATTTATACACAACTTGAATATGAGAGCACGATAATAGATATATACTTGAAGAATACTCCACCTAAATAATTATTGTTTCAAATAAGCATCGGAAGTACTTCCAACGTTTGTTTTTGTAGCATTCTTTCTTCTACCACCAACAATGTGTACCAACGTCTTTGTTCTGTCATCCATTTTTTTATTACTTTCATTTAACAAATTACCAAATGAATATGTTCTAAGTAGACTTGATCATGGACCATAGCATCTGCCTTAACGCAAAGGCTTGCTCGAAAAATAGGAGAGTTTGGGTAAAAATATAGGCCTAAAAAATGAGCTTGGATAAAAAATATGGCTCGTTTTCTAAATGGGCCGAGCCTTGGGTAGAAATTCTTTATCTCAGGCCCAACCCAACCCAAATCACATGCCTATACTTTTTTTTTATTTTCAATTTATTAGGAAATATTTATTTTAATATTTTTAGTATATTTGATTGTATTAAATTTGTTTTTATATAAAAACAATCTAAAAACCTTTATTACAATTGGACCAAGTCAAACTCAATTTTAGCATTTTTAATATTGGTCGGGCCTGGACAAAATTTGAAGCCAATTTTTTGGGTTGGGATGGGCCTAGAAAGTGAGTCTAAAATACTGCATCAGCCTTACCCAACCCATGATCAAGTTTAGTTGTAAGTAAACAGGATAGAATAAAAAGATAATAAGCCTCAAAACTTAACCATACTATAAGTGCTTGAATTATACATAAACGATATTCATGTTTACCCTATCTTAGATCCTATGGTATCAGAGTTGCATTAATACTTTTGTACAATGAGGTTGTAGGTTCAAACTTGGGGAGATGAACCTTTAGATGATAAAACCTTGAGGGGTTTTTGGATGTCCAAAGAAAAAAAAACCAATATTGTGCTCACGATGCTTGCACGATATGGCCCAGGCCTGGTTCAATGGTGATAGGTTATGACACAGTATAGCCACAATGTAACTAACTCGGATAGGATTGACAAAATCAGTAGAAGCAAAATAACCATTTTTTTTTTCTTGTTATGTTGGTTCCACATGTCCTTTTGTTGTTTGGTATCTTGATGTAACTAATAATTAACGAATAACAATCTTACATTATATAAAATTTTCAGTGTAATCAGTAAGACCAGTAAGGTATAATGTCTTTATGGTTTACATAGTAAGGTATTATATAAGACAATGACTCAATTGAAAATAATGAATTGAAGAGATATAGAGAAGTAAAGGAGTTGCATTGAATGTGTGAACCGAATAAGAATTTAAGCTTGATTGTTCAATGAAGGTATCTGTCATCTGTATAAGAGTTCATTCTCAAATTGTGAAGATATGATAGCTTAGAAATTGAAGGATGTAGTGATGTATCGAAGACAGTGATGGAAAAGGAATGATTGCAGAGTGAGGTATGGTATCTGATATGTATAAGAATAGAATCAGAGGAAGTACTTGCTAGAGACAAATTTAAAGGTTAAGAGCGATAAGATCGTCATTATGATTCGCTAGTTACAATGTGCAAGTATTACTCAGGTAAATGATGTTTCCCTCACTAAGTTCTTATGAACTTATCTTGTGTATATTGTGTTTCAAGTGAGACAATGTGACTCTATGCCAGGAAGGACAATGCTAGGGTTACACCAAATGAAATGGCGTATCGGGTTATTATGCATACAATGCAAATTGGGTTGCATGCTCAAAGTTTGAAATGTTATTTAGAAATCCATATTTTGGGATAACTGTAATAGATTAAAATTTCAATTTAGATATCATGGTAATTAAATTATCATGTGTCGCAATTGTATTTTCCCATTGTATATATATTTATGTAATTTAGGTTGGATCTATACGATATTAACTTGCAATTTAATTGAAATTTGTACAAGTAGATTAAGTTTTTGTCTGTATTCGAGTGGTAATACCCAAAGTTCGGATATGGCAAAACAAATCTGGTTGAGGGTGTTACAAGGCAATTCCAGCTTAACTAAACTAGAAGTGAGATTCAACTATTTATCATTCATTCAGCCACTATAATTTCTAGATTTTCAATAGAGTTTGCTGAATCTACAAATTCTTTCAATTAACTCCCGATCTGTAACACCCCAATACTTGACCCGCTTGTTGGGACCGAGCACCGGAATGTTACATTCGTTGCTGAAACAACTTCTGTTAAATTCGATTCATTCAATCATTTTAATCACACTACTAAGACTAAATAGAATTTACAACATAATTTAAAAAATATGTCTTAATTCAATTCAAACTTTCTATGGCACACATAACAATTTATCATTGAATCGAGATTAAATTACAAAGTTTTCAAAACCTTGAGTCGTTGTCGCGGCATTGGGGTTCCTCGTTATGACGTCACTCACTGACTTGGGCTTGTCGCGATGTGGTATGTTTGACATTGTGATGTGCACCCTGTTTCATCCGTTTTTTTTTTCCATACTTCAAGTTTTTACCACCTAAGTCTTTTTCAATTAACATATTCCAAATCAACTCAGCTAATGTATCATTCATATCATTCACATGTATCTATTTCCATATTTCAACACCATATGATTCTCAATAAAATTTATAAGATTACCATAACTATTAAAAGTTTACAAATAAGTCCATTAAAACATCATAAAACAATTATTCACTTAATGTTCCATCAATTCATTTACACTTCTCTTGTACATTAACAATTCCATCATTTATAACAACTTTTTAATATTACACTCTTCTATTTTTTTCCTCCTCCTCTCCATATTCCACATCCTATAAGTGCATATATATAATTATATAAGAATTTACAACTTCTAGTATAGCATGCTTATATGCAACATTAATTATGTTTTCATTAATTACATATTTTTAGCAAGACTATCCACTAGAGCAACAGTCACTAAATTATTTATATCTTGACCCATAGAATTTGAAATTAAGATCCAATTTTTGTTTTTGAAACTAGACTCAATTATATTTGTACCATTAAAATTTCAAAATTTTTCCTTTAGTCAATTAATACAGTTAATTCTTTAAATCCTCCCCTAGTTTGCTGCTAGGAAGCTTCGACCCTTCTTCATTAAAAAATTATTAACTTTTAGCACAAGTCTCATATTAATTTCTAATTTAGTTCCTTTGAAAATAGACTCATTAAGATTTTATTCATATGAATTCCATCTCATAAACATTTTTTTTTTTACAATTTATAATGATTTTTCAAATTTAGAATAGGGGAACCCGAAATCATTGTGATTTTGTCTCACAAAAATTATTATATGTCATAATCTACAATTTCATTACTTACACCATTTTCTCTATGAAAAAC
The DNA here is from genome assembly GCF_025698485.1 of Gossypium arboreum. Taxonomy (NCBI): domain Eukaryota; kingdom Viridiplantae; phylum Streptophyta; class Magnoliopsida; order Malvales; family Malvaceae; genus Gossypium; species Gossypium arboreum. The sequence continues at coordinate 104,666,216 of NC_069071.1, read as the reverse complement.
TAGACTAAATAGGCTTTAATTCCATATTTAACTCAACCTTTCGATTTTTATAATTTTTGGTGAATTTTTAAAGTTTAATTACTTCTGCCGTCCAAAAATTGTTTTTGTAGAAACATTTTCTTTCCCATGGTTCATTTGCACTAACTTTCATCTAATCACATGTATTTAATATACTTTTAGTTACTGTCCAAATTAATCACTTATATGTTTATAACATATTCATTTCTTTACCTTAATACTTGTCAAAATTATAAATCATACACTCACTCACTTGAAAACTTGGTGTCTCTTCATGTCATATTTCATCAATACTTTTTGTCTCTAATGTATAAATTAAAATACACACATACTATACTTTTCATTCACAATATATTTATCTCAACTCATTGAAATACAAGTAAGGTTAGTTTGAAAACTTATCTCTTTTGACAAAAATTTCTTCTCTTTTGCTTATTTTCCAATTCTTTCTCAACTTTATCATTATCCTTCTCTTTTCATCTATTTTTCTTTACTTCCATCTACTTGTTTCTTGCTTCTAAGTTGATGAACATACTCTTTAAAATATATGCTTCCGTTTTCCTTTTTGATACTCATAGAAATTCTCATGATTCTGGGGTGAAATAGTGGAATTGAATAACTAAGGATCAAATTGTAAAAGAATGAAATATTTTTTTCCTCCCCCATTTTCTATTCACGTCGGGGAGAGAAGGATGAAGAAAATTCCTCATCTTTTATCCCTTTTTATAGTACCATTTTATTATTAAAATATCTAATTTATTTATTATTAATATATTATTTAAAATATCATCATCATCATGCTTACAATCCAATAGACCATATTTTACACTTCAAGCCTAAGCAAATCTAATGGCCATAATTCATCCATATATCCAATGAAATTTTTGTAATTTTTCTCAAAATTATTTATTTATTATTATTTTGTTAAATGACCATTTTGCCCTTAGTCAAGTTTTATATTTCCTTTTATGTCCTTTTTACTTTTGGTTATTTTCACCTTTAGTCTTTCAACTTTTTGAATTTACACATTAACGTTTCAACTTTTGAATATTCACATTGTGATCTCATCACTTTTCACTTTTTCACAATTTAGTCAATACCTTAAATTTATATCTCACAATATAATACTATATATTTTATTTTATAATTTATTCATTTTTTGGACCTTCTCCATTATCCAATACCTTCCTCTACTAACATTGATATACTTTATTTCATTTACTCGATATTTAAATTATATACTTTCGAATATATCACTTTATAAAATTTAAGATAATGATTTTGGAGGAATTACAAAATTCTTCCCTAAATAAAATTTTGTTCTTGAAATTTTCTTACTTTGAGTAACTATAAATTTCATTATTTTTTTACTTCCTTGCATTGCCTTGATATCCTTCTCCCTTGTGATCATATCTTTATAATTTCTTTATCCCAATAATGCACTTGCTTCTAAATTCTTCGGTCTCTTAAACATATATTTTACTTATCCTTCTGATTCATATAATTTTCTTTCTTTCATTTCTTCACGAATTCATGTATTCTTTTATATATTTTCAGTCTATCAATTATCTATAACCTTCATATATCCTTCTAATTTTTTGACATAAATATTGACCTTCCATTATTTAACCACAATATACACTTCACTTAATTCGTATTACATCGCTAAGGTATAACTTACTATACCACTCCATGACCTCCAATACAAAGTATAAGATATTCTAATGACCTCCAATACAAAGTATAAGATATTCTAACTTACTCGATTTTATTTGAAGTTAAATAGTCTCTTCTAACATTCACTAGATGGTCATAGTAAACTTTAACAGTTCAATAAACTTAACACATCACTTTAGTTGTATTATTAAACTAATACATCATCATATTACTATTACTTTTTTCATTCATTATTTCTAATAATAATATTTCAAATTATAATTTACTTAATTGAATATCTTATTTCATTTTTCTCTAACATCCCTTATCCTTTACTTTCTTTAAATTTTATTTCACTTAGAATCTATATCATATTATTTTCTACCAATGGGGTTTTGAGGATGTTACATGGTCCTTATTAATTCTGAACTTTAATAGGAACTGGATGTGACAAAAATCCTACTCGAGGCTCGACCCGTTTAAAAAATGGGCTTCAATTTTTTGCGAAGCGCATTTTTCGAGCCTATATTTTTACCTAAACCCTCTCACCTTTCGGCTAGACCTTTAGACCTGGATGGGTGGCCCAGCCCATTATCAAGTCTAGTTTACAACATAGGAGGGACATAATCATATAATGCTTAACAAGTCAAGTAATGACCATTCTTACCTATGTAAACCTTGTAATGACCCGATTTTCAATGATATCAAAAATTACAATTTTAGGATCCCATTTCAATCAGTTGAGTTCATAAATATTAAATAAAGATATTTATAGAGTTATTACATAGGTGAATTAATTTTTGGATGATCAATTCAGCCAAAATTATGGTTAATTAAGGCCCAGGGACTAAATTGTAAAATCTAATGCTATAATTTTTAATTAGGAAGTGACTTGGGGACTTAAATTACAATTAATGAAATGATTAAAATGGTAATTATACCATGCTTAAGTATGAAGTAATGGAAGGTAATGATGTTAATTAACTAATTAAATGAATTGATTAATTAAGATAAAACATGATTAAATTAAGTTAATTAAGCCATAATCTAACTATAAAAAGAAATGTAAGTTGAAGGAGAGATGAGATATCCTCTCCAACCAGCCAAGTATAGAAGAAGAGTAGAGGACACCATTTTTAAGGGTTTCTAAGCTTTTAGCTTTAATTTTAAGTAAATTCCTAACCATTTTTATTTGATTTTTATAGATTTTTTTATTTTGGAAGCTTGATTAAGCTAACCTAAGGAACAATCCGGAGTTTTTGATTGAAAGTTATGTTTGTCTTGAGTTTAAAGACTAAATTGAATAAATTGTAAAATATGCTTGATATTGTGATTGGTTCAGATTTGAATGGAACTTGATAATATTATATGTTTTATGATTTTATTTAGCTAACATTGACAGGAAATTGTCGAGAGGGGAAGGAAAATCAAAAGTCGACGACAAATAGCTCAGAATTTCGGTTTGTATGTTTATGATTTGGGAACCAATTATTTTCTGTATATACATATTATTTTGCATTATAAGGTGTTGAGGTGGGTTATTATTGGATTTTTAAATTGAATTGCTTTAGTTGAGATCAATTATCGAGACATGGACTACCATTGGATTGAGCTTGAATATGAATTGTCGAGATAGAAGACTAAAAATGAATAAAATGTAAAGCAACATGAATTACTTTGAGATATGATGTGTGTTGTGGAATTGAGTGTAAATATATTGAATGGTAGGAAATATATGTGATATGATGATAAAATGGATTAATATTATGAATATGATAGATAAATAATATATGTATTAAATTGTAAATGAAAATTAACATTGATACCTTATTAACTAGTTGAGCTAAGTTGAATATAGTTGGCATGTCATAGGATTGGTTTGCGTATGAACTATGCGCCAGGATGCACCTTGTATGCCAAGATGCACTTCGTGTACCAAGATGTGCTTTGTGCGCTAAGGTGTAGCTTTGTGTACCAGGATGCATTTCGTGTACTAGTGATGTGCTTCGTGTTCTAATATGCACTTTACATGCCAATTATCCCTACTTAGGTTTATCCGATAGTGCACCTAGGTGCCAGTTTGGTGTGTTGGTTGAACGATCCATGTATCCATCCTAGTTTGAGTCAAGTTAATAGGGTTGCAAATTGTAAGTTTGGTAAATGATGTGGATATGATGATATATGATGCTATTGAACCAAATATGTATATATGTGAATTGAGATAGATGAAACAAATTGATGATTATGTAAATCAATTGAAAACAAGCTCAGGGGTCCAAACCGAAAACGAATGAGTCAATAGATTCTAGAAACGAGTTTGAATGATGGTTAATAAGGTAAATGAAATGATAAATGTCAAATGATATGTGAAAATGAATTGTTGATGAGAAATGAATATGAGATTGAATGTAATAATGTCATGGTCATGAGTACTTGAATTATGAATTAGTATTAATTACAAGTATGTTTTGAAATAGGGTTTATATATGCATTTGAGTCGGTTATGCTAATGTTAAGTTAGTCGGTTTGGTTAAACATTGGTATATGTACACTTTTGTATGGAAATGGTTGTGAAATTATGATGCAATTGGGAATATGTATTGATAGATATTTTGTGATGTGTAACATGTTATATTGTTATTGATACTTTATGTTATATTATCTTGAATCATAAATCTACCACTGAGCCCTATCACTCAGCGTACGGTTTGTTTTCTCCATGCAAAGGTTTAGGTGATTCTCAGAATATGAGAAGTAGTCCCAACATCCAGGAGGTGATTCCTAACTTAGCAAAGTTTTTAAAGTTCTCTTTTGATGAGTATATGGCATATACCTAGGTTTAAGTCGGTTTTCTATCGTAAATGGTTGATTTTGGAATTTGGTAGATTAATGTTATCTAAAAGTACCATTTTCGTATATTTTGGCTTGAATACAATCTGTTTATTGTTAAATTGGTTGTATTTTAGATGTTTGAGTGTTATTTTAGGTCTTTCCAACTTGTTCCAAATTGATCTTTTTGGGAAATAGTAAGTCACGTCGTGACGACATACTCACAACGTCGTGACAAGATCAACTAGCGAATTACATCGTGATGATGTATACTTGATGTCACGAAAAGCCTATGTTAGTGAGTTGCATCATGAGGAGGAACCTCGAAAGTCGCGACATCAACCTGGAATTCTAAAATCTTTACAATTTGGGACTAATTTGACCTAGAGTTAGCAATAGAGCTTTAGTAAACTCGTATAAAACCCAAAAAATGGCTACTTATCATATTATATGCATGATTTACTTGTATTTGAATGTATAACGGTTTTTAATTAATGAGAAATGATCATAGTTGCTTCGACAATGAATGTGGCATCCTGTAGCTTGAACTCAGAGATCGGTTCAAGTATCGAGGTGTTACAACCACTATCCATCTCCTACTCTTTCACATTAGTCAAAATATCAACTTGAGAAATCAACACAAGATTATATCATTTGCTTTGACCAAATTGACATTTGGCTTAACAGGGTTACCATTCTTCCATTATTGATTTTTACATAAAGTTATATAGTGGCCCAATTTGTCATCATAATTGGATACTAGAATAGTGAGCATAGTTGATGAATAAAACAAAGTAGGTTTCTCCTAAATAGAGGTGGTGTACATGACAATCTTAAGTACTAAGTCTTTCCTAGCCTGAATCTTTCCTAGACATGCACTTTCATACTATTACACTTATTTCTAACAACCAACTATGGATTTTCCCCACAAAATAATTTTCATTTTTTTCCTCTTATTTCTCAAAATTTTATTTTGGGCTTGTAACCATATATTCATTATAAATCACGTTTAAAAAATAAATTCAACTCACACACACACATATATTTATTCAATTCTATATAAACATGCAATTCAAACTAAATAAATAAAACTTGCATTCAATCAAATACGATAACATGATAACCAATAAATTCTTATCATAGTTAGAAATGCATATCTTATTATTAAAACCTTGGTTTATTATATATAAAAAATCAATGTTTAATCCAACCCATATTAAAGGTAAAACTAATATTAATCAAGTTTAGAGTAAATTCACATTATTACTATATTAAGAATTTTATTAAACTTCAATTTAAGTCCACTAATTTTTTGACAATAATAAATGAATTCATACAACATAAAATCATAGATTCATGCTTTATTCAAACAATTAAGCATAAAAATAACACATTTTATATGCGATCAATATTTTATTTTACAAAATTAAACTAATTATAGTCTTTTAGAAATATTTAGATCTTACCCCTTGTAATACTTGTTGTTGTTGCATGAGAATATCAAACAATAGGAATATCAAAATAATTGAGATACATATAGCAATACGATAGTAAAAGTAGGCACATGGTACCTTCATGGAGACATGACACAAATAGCATTACAACAATAATGGCAACAACGAATATGAGTATCGATAATGCAAACAACATCTAAATATCCTTAAGATTGTTAAAAACCAAAGGCTTAGAATATTAGAATTATTGCTTGAGGTGTGAATATCACTATTCATAAGGATATTTCATGGATTTGTGTATTCCCTAGGATTTAACAAGCAATTATGTTAACCAATAGGAAAACAGGGAACAAGAAAAAACAAACTAATTAAATACTCAGCTAAAATTGTAGAAGGAAGCTTTTAAGGAAACAAAGAGTATTTGAAAGAGAACATAAAGAATAAACTGGTTGAATAATTTTAGCTTACCTTCCAATTGAATAAGTATGAGGAAAGATCCATGGATAAAGATAGAAAAGTCTATTTCTAATCGTAACTAAATCTTCAATTTTTTATGGGATTGATTGAAGCAAAATAGCTATTAAATGATAACTTTGGCTTACCAGAGACGTTTACATCTTGTTTAAGTTCAGTGGAAACAAAATGTTTTTCCTAAGGATTTTCTCAAATAGAAATAAAGAATGAAGTAACTAGAAAAATTGTTCTATTCTATTCTAATCCCACTCTTCTAGAAGGATTATCTAGAAAGCGAATTGTTTTGAATGCATTCAGACTAGGGTGAGCAAAATTTGATTCGATTTAAAAAACTCGATAAAATTTAAATTTTTAATTAAATAGTTCGAGTTATTTGAGTTAATCAAGTTATTCGGATCAATTCGAATAAAAAATTAAGTTTTTCGGTTTAACTGGAATATGAATTACACAATTTGAGTTATCTGAAAATCCGAATAAGAAAAGATAAAACTATGTCGTTTTGATAAATGTTTACTTTTTTAAAAGTAAAAATTCAAAATAATTAAGTTAAAAGACAAAATTACGCCGTTTTGATAAATGTTTACCCATTAAGTTAAAAGGCAAAATCATTATATTGTTTGTGTAATTAAATAATATTGTACTTTGTCTACTAGTTAAATAATTGGTCCATCTAAATGCAACATTAAGTATAAATAATAGGATTCGTTAATTGGACTCAATTTGATTCGAAATTTTTTGACTCGATTCGGTTTGATTCGAAAAAAAATTCAAAGTGAGTTCGGTTGCTAAAATAGGATTTGTCACTCAACTAACTCAAAATTTTTTTACTCGATTCAACTTGACTCGATCAAATACTCACCCCTAATTCAGACAGAAAAGCTAACATAGATGTTATGGGTTGACTTTTTATTTCATTTCGTTCCTGCCTTATCTTTATCTTATTTATATTGTAGTTTGGCTAAATATAAATGTTATAAGTTAAGAAGATCACTTTTTTGTACTCTTAAAAAATTAGTAAAAAAAGTTTTATAAACAAAAGGGTTTAGGTGTACATTACACTAGCCTTTTATGCTTAATGCATGAGTCCACCCTCTCGATTTGGTTCTTACTAGAACAATGAAGTATAATAGCTTATATACAAGGGTCTCAAGGTCTTTCTTTGGGAATGTAAGATTTGTATAATTCTTTAAATACATAAAACTTCAAACAAATTGGACCCTAAACTAATAATTTTGATTAGTAAGACCTTTGACCAGTGTTGACTATAAGAAATTAATGGGAACTCTGACGTGGTTGTTGAGTCAACTAGCGAATATTGACGTGATGAAACACATCAACACCATTTGCTAATGTGACATTGTACATCAACAAAAAAAAAAACCAAAAATTTTAATAAATAAAAATATTTTAAGATTTTAGAACAATACTTGCTTTGGCTACAGTAATTATTCTATGAGATTATACGATCAAATAATGATTTTTCATAATTTTTTATTTTTATAATGCTAGAGTAAATCTAGATCAATGGGTGTCCAAATTCAATTAAATTTAGACAATCATTTGTCTGGATTCATTCTAAACTTGAATTTTCAATTTTTCTTTTTGAATTTTGAATTTTTGCTAACATGGATCACCATGTCAACATCTATTGGTTGACTTGTTGCTATTAGAATTGTTGTCAGTTTCTAACAGTTAACATTGGTCCAAGGGTTTTACTAGATAAAATTACCAGTTTAAGGGCTTAATTGAATGTAAAAAATTTAGAGTGGCTTAATTTTTCTTTTTGGAAATTCTTCAAGGGCCTTTAATACTATTAAGTCCTACATTAGTCAATGAATGATGTCATTTGACAATTCTTTTTACTTTTCAAATTGGATATTTAGATTGAATACAATAATTGAAATAATACTTTTTATTAAATAATGGATAAATCTTAAAATTACACATGAACTTGATTCAATGTGCAATTTGATAAATAAACTTTAATTTGGTGTAATTATACACATGAAGTTTTGATTGTGGTTCAAATGTATACATAAAACTTTAATTTTGATTCAATCATACAAATTTAAATAAATAAATGCATCATTTTTTATATTGGATAAATATAATTATTTGTGTACGTAATGTATATAAGCGTAAAATAATGTTATATCAATAATTATGTTAATAATTTGTAAAAATTGGATCAAATCAAAATTTCATGTATAAAATTGCACAAAATCAAAGTTCATGTATAAAATTTTACATTAAAGTAAATTTCATATATAATTTTGAGATTTTTCCTAAATATATATAAAATGTTATGATTTTTAATGTATTGAAAAACAAGTTATTAATTATGATAATGATTTTATAGAACTCATAGAATAGATAAGGCTAAAAATAGAGTTATTATCTTTGCAACCTATTGGTTAAATATTCACTTTTCCCAAAAATAAATTGAATTGAATTACAATTATAAAAATTTAAAATTTATTGAAATGCCTAGTTTGACATGTTATCTATTAATCTTATCTTATCGTTTTTAACGTAAATGGTTAAAACACAAATTAAGAAAAATCTCGTTTTGATTCTTTTATTATAAAAAAAAGTCTAATTTAATAGATTAAAGCTAAAGTATAATAGATCAATTTGTACCAATTTTTTCAATCAAGAAAAACAAATACATAGTCCAAGGTTAATTATAATGTGAAAAATGGATGGAGAAGTTATTGAGGATTGTTCTACCAAGAGAGCTTGTCTTAGGAATCAATGTGTTGATTCGAATGTTGTGGAGGCAGTTGTTTTGGTCCCTGATCCACCTTTATCTTAGAAAGAGAGATTGGTGGGAAAAGGCCCCATTGGCTCGAAGAGGGGGATTGTAATAACAAGGGTGGAAGTGGAGGATGAATTTGATTTGTGTAAAGGGACATCACGAGATTGATTGTAAATGGCATTCCTTCGATTGATTTCTCGAAGAGGATTCACCATTTCTTGGTTAAAGATATGGCTACTACAGTAGTGATTAAGCTCTTAGGTCAGAACATTAGGTATGCAGCTATCTAAAATAGGGTTTCAAATCTTTGGAAACCCTCTATGCCGTTCTAACTTTATGTACATTGAGAATGGTTATTTCTTGGCTAAGTTTTAGAATAATATTGATTTTGAAAAGGTGCTCTCTCAAGGCCTTTGAATCACTTATGGACAATACTTGACGGCACAACCGTGGTTTATAGATTTTAACCCTGCACAACCCTTTCCAAGTGTTGTAATGCCTTGGGTCTGTCTTCTAAGGCTTCCGGGGCATATGTATAAAAGGAAGATTTTATGGGAGATTGGAGAGATGGTGGGGAAAGTTGTCAAACTAGATTTTAATATTGATAATTGAGCATGGGGTCATTTCGGTCGTATAGTGGTATACGTTAATTTGGATAAACTGTTGGTTTCTTATGTCTTGATTAATGGAATACTCCAACGAGTTTAGTATGAGTATTTTTCAACAGTTTGTTTCTCGTGTAGATGATATGGACAAGTAAAGGGAATATTTTCAAATACGGAATCTTGTCTAAGGACAGATGGTGGTGTGCCTCCAGTGATGGAGAATCTCTGGCGACAGATGCGGCGATGGTGGATGACGACAAAGTGGAGGAAACAGAAGCATACGGACCGTGGATGATAGTTAAGAGGAACCTATAATAGCCCTAACTCGACCCGTTCGCCAGATTCGGGTACGGAGCATCACAAATGAATCACATTAGTTTATCCTAAATTCTATTGGCTAATTATTATAATACAGGCTATATTGAAACAATAATACTTATTACAACAAAAGCCTTGAGTTTATCCGAAACTTGGTCTCTCAAGGTTTTTGTCTCTATACAGACTACTTATTTACAAAATAACTCTTAAAATTTAGCTAAGGCTAACTATCCCCAAAAAAACCCAAATTCTAATGACGTTATCTGGCTTTATTGTTATTGATCTTGAGGTGAAACCTCTAATGGTACCCTCTTCCTATGTGCAGGACTCTAACTGCACAATCCCGATCCTATCACTGTCTGGCTTAGGTTCATTCTCGAAGTCCTCAAGTATCCTCACAAGTCCTGCTAACATCAGCCACATTGTTGTAAGTTCAAATGAACATAGTGAGATCCTTCACTAGGTCACATATAAATAAATGAACCCTATCTTGCAAGAGTAATACTTGAAAATTTAAACTAAATATAGTTAAACTCATTGCTTGTTCTAGGCGAGTTTTCTTCAGTAGGGTGGTGGACTCCACTCGATCCTCCGAGCTTCTCATCATATGACCTCACTCTAGCCGAATTGATAACCGTACAACTGTTGCAGGTGGACTATCACACGCCTCGCCATTTCTACAGACCCTGTCCTTTTCTTACTCACTACCATTCATTCTTTTCATCTTACAGATCACCCAGTATCGATTCCTTTTTGGCCAAGAATCAATAATTTTGAAATATAGATACCCTTCAAATAGACGATACCAAAATGACATTCTGTTTTTCACAAAATCAATAAAATATTGATACAGTATCGATACTAGTTCATAAAGTATCGATAAAATTGTTTTAGTATCGATAGTTAAACTCCAACGGTCACTGAATTTAGCATTTATTGCAAAAAATTATAGATACATTTTTATTCGGTATCGATACTCGTCGTTGCAGGTGTATTAAATGCTCTGGTTTTCACATCCCCAATGGCTCTATTAACTACCACAACAACCTTAACTGTTGGAAATCAATTAGGGGGTATAAATACCAGCTTCTAAAGATCCTACAATAACAAGAAAGCATATTCAAGCAAAATCATTAATCAAACAACCTTTGTACCCAATACTTCCATAATTTTCTTGTATACACTTGTGATCCTTTACTTTCATTCCTTAGTTCAAGTGTATTTTAGTTTATTTGTGCTTAATTGGCAAACACTTTGATCGTGTAAGGATTATTTCTTAGTTTGTTTCTTTGTCATTCTTTGAGATGTTTTATCTTAAGATTTGGGTAGAAGTCTTAAGAGAGTTGTAAGGTTGAACATTGTCCTCAAAGGTTGAATAAATTAGAAATTTGGGAAAATTCTTAGTTGTGGAAAGTTAAGATAGTGGGGTAAGCAATTGAGGCCGAACTATTCTAAATCTTTGTGTTCATTATTTCATTTTCTCTCTTTGCTTCCACCAAATTTTTAAAAGGCCAATTCATCCCTCTTTTGGCAATTTCGGTTTGATTACTCAAGCTAACAATCCCTATATTTTTTTCATTTTAAGAAATTTAAATTTTTTTCTTTTATGTTCTTTTAACTTTTCTTTATTTTTCATTCTCTTATGTTTCTCCCTTCTCCATTTCTTTTAATGTAGTTGTTTTATATTTTCCATTTGTTAAAACTAGTCCCTATACTTTTTTTTAAACAATTTAATTTTTTCGAGTGAGGCGAGCTTGTGAACTAGTTTTAAAAAATGGAAAACATAGAAAAACTCCGTTAAAAGAAATGAATAAGAGAGGAAAATAGAGGGAAAAGCTGAAGTGAAGGGAAAAAAATGGGAAAAAAAGAAGAAGAAAGTTAACAGAACATAAAAGAAAAAAATAAATTGCTTAAAATGAAAAAAATATAGGGGTTAATTGTATAATTTAACTTAAAGTTTTCATTTGAAATGATGATTTAACATGTCACGTTAGCTTTCCGTGTTGCCTTTAATTGTAATTAACGACTTAGTGACTAAAATGTTATAATACAATAACGTAATTGATTAAAACATAACATTTCAAACACTAAATGTAACCTAAGACAAACAAAAGTAAAATTTATTTTTCATTGACAAGTAAATTATTTTTGTTATAAAATAAAGAGAGATAGAGGCGTAAAGAACAAAGAAAATATGGGAAGCAATATAGAACGTATTTTATTGATCAATGGGATAATAACAATACTTCTTCAAAGTCTCTGTTTATAAGTATAAGAAGTATAAATGAAGTAGAGATCTAATTCTAATAACTATTAGAATTTAAAGTCTATTAAAACTTATCTTGATATTGATAGACATCTACTTAATAAAATATTCATAATAATTTTATATTAATTAATGTATTTTGAGTTTTTAAGACGAACTTTGCCTCTCTCTATATTCTCATATCCTTGTTTAGATATTTATATTTTTTATTAATAATCGTTAATTTTCCAAAGATTATTTTAATTAAGTAGTTTTTACATTATTTTATTTTCCTCACTTTTTATATTGTTTTTTAACATTTTGGATTAGTAAAATTTTATTCATCCAAAAAATAAGTAATATTTTGATACATATAATTCAACTAAGAAAAATCAAAACCCTTATCTATTTACATTTAATCCCCACTCCTTAAATATATGGACAGAAACATTTATAACAATTTTTATATCCACAAGCTTATTGCTATTAAATTTTTAATCTATATCAACAAAAATTGAATTGGCTTGAACATCTCGTGTTGACTTAATAATTAATGTTTATCGCCTCAGATGTGATGTGACTTGAATTTGAGTTGAATAAAAAAAATAAAAGAACTTGAATTTGCCTAGGAGCTCTCCCATCTACTCTTCTAATCTTCTCTAAAAAATGATGAATCACTCGCATACCACATGCCCAAAATACAATCCCACAACAACTTGAAATAAGAGCAACAACCAAAAAGATGATGTCTAGTTTCTAAGTCCTCTCCATTGCAAAGAATACACCTTGGATTAGTTTGGTATCCTCATGCCATCATCCCACACTTTATTGAAGTAAGAGAGTTGATAAGGTTTTGGTTTCCCCTAAAATGAAAAAATTTCATTTAATCTCATTTATAATTTATAAAATTTTAAATTAGTAATAATAAAATTATATTTTGGCCCCAAAAATGATAAAAATTTAATTTAATCTTTTAAAAATTATAAAAATATAGACTATCAAAATGATGAAATTATATTTTTATTATCGTAAAAATATACAATTTAATTTTACCACCTCAAAAAGATTTTTAGCTTCACCCCAGCATACAAACTTGTGACATGTAACCTTTCCCCTCTTTGCCTCAACATTTCTCATACCTTGCAAAGTTTAAAATCCACCTGTAAACTCCCTAAGGAAGGTAACAAGGATCTAAGCATTAACAATTTTTTCATGCCCAGCAATGCCAAGATCGAGATTGTAACAGCCTAATTTTCAGTGGTGTCGGAACAGTGATTCGAGATCACTAAATCCGACAAATGAGTAGGAAATATTATTAATTTAGTGAGTATAAGTTAAATGTGAAGTTAGGAAAAATTTTGAAAAAGTGAAATGTACAATATATATATATATATATATATATTAAAATAATTAGAATTGAAAACGAGGCATCGAGACCTCGAGAATTTTAAATCAAGCCATAAATATTTTTATAAATATTTATGGAGTGTTAATAAGTTAGTATTAAAGTTTTGTCAAGAAATTTTAAAGTGCTGATAGCTAATTAAACAAAAAGGACTAAATTGTATCAAATGAAAAATTGTGGGAAATGATTAAATAGCTTAAATGATAAAAGAAAGAGGGTTTAAAAGGGAAATAGACCCAAGGTCTATTTGGGCTGGACGGCAAGAGCATGAAATCACCAAGAAAATAAGGGAAAAATTGGAAAATTGCAAAATTTACTTAATAAAGCTAGGGCTAAAGTGGAATTATCTAGATTTCTCTTTTTTTTTCTGCATTCTCATCAACAAAAACACCATGGAAGAGTTCCCTTAAGCTGGTTTTTCATATTTTTACTGCAAGTAAGTTCAATTCTTGATTATTTCTTGAAATTTTTGTGTTTTTGTGACTTTTACAACTAGGTCCATTTGTTGAATTCATTAGTTCTTGACTCTATGAAAGAAATTGAAAGTTTCTATGAATATGTGCTGGAAGTATATGATGATTTGATATAGAATTAGAGCTTTAAATTGTTTATATGCTGATTTTATTGAAAGAATTGAATAGAAAGTGAATGTTTGGGACCTAAATTGTAAAAGAGTTTGAAGTTAGAGTTTTATGTGGAAATTCTGAATTTCAATAGTTATGAAATAACTTATAATGTCTAGGAAAAGTATTAATTGATAAAATTAGTTTAATTGAGGGGTTAATTAAGTAAGGACTGAATTGTATGAACTGTGAAGTTTGGGGCAAAATGAAAATCAACATTTTGCACTAAAATAGTTTTGGACAGCAGCAATAGTCTAACTTTGAAAAATCTCCAAAAATTGTAGAAATCTAATTAGAGGATGAATAAAATATGAAATTAAAGCTTATTGAGTCTAGTTTCTTATAGAAGAAACGGTGTAAGCAATGGAATTGTAAATCATGAGATATAATAAGTTTTGTGAGACAATGTCAGAATGATTTCGGGTTCCCCTGTTCTGACTTTGGAAAATCATCAAAAATTGGATAAAAATAATTAAGGGATTAAATTTATATGTTTAAAATCCTTAAAGAGTCTATTTTCAATAGAAATAAGCGGGAACGTCATCCGAATCTCGTATGATGAGATAATTAATTCTTAGTGAAGAAGGGTCGGAATTGTCAGACAGCAGAACATGGGCAACTTTAAAGAATAAACTGTACTTATTGGATAAACCAAAAATTCTGAAAATTTTATGGTAATAAGATAAGTAAGTCTAGTTTCAGGGAAAATTAGCGGATCTTAATTTCGAGTTCTGTAGCTTAAGATATAAATAATTTAGTGACTATGACGCAAATGGACAGTTTTGAATATACATAAGTAAATAGTGAAATTATTGATAATGTTACTTGTTGCGTGTTATATAAATTAAGGATGTGGAATGGAGAGGAGGAGGAGGAAAATATGTATGAATATTCAGCTAGCATGGCTAATTTGTATGTTTTAGGCTCATGGACTAAATTGAATAAAAGTAAAATTTTATGGGAAATTTTGTAAAAAAATGTTAGAAATGACCAATTTGCATGAAATGAATTATTTTATTATTTAAATTACAAAATTGAATGAAATTATTAATTTAGCTCAAGATCGTGGAAAAACATGTTTTAAGGATTAAATTGAAAAGTGATGAAATTATGGAAAATTCTGACATTTTATAGAATTCATAGGTTGTTATCAATTTGTGTGAGAATAACGGCTGGAAATAAGGATTAAATTACAATAATTTTATTTTATTTTAACCTAAGGATGAAATCATCATTAATTAAAAGTTTAGGGTTAAAATGATAATTTTGTTTAGAGCATTAGTTAAATGTATTATAACACGAAATAAATGAAAACGACGATCAAATTTCTTTATAAAGATCCGGATGACTTGAATACGAGACTTGAACGTGGAAAAGAAAATATATCGAATTAATGAAATATCTGATAAATGAATCGGTAACTCCGGTAATGCTCCGTAACTCTATTCCGGTGACGGATTCGGGTTAGGGGCGTTACAGAGGTTGAACATCAAGAAGGCAATAACCTTTTCAACCATGAGCTGTTCACATTTTTTATCTTAATTTTTATTGAATAATCATTAATTAAGTAATATTTCCTCTTTTATTATTTAGTTATGTATTTTTCTCTGGTTTTTAATACATTTTAAAACCATTTACAACGTTATATCTTTTATCTTATTTTTACCTTATAGAATTAATAACAAAACTAATAATAAAAAGTATTAAAATTACTTAAATATCAAAATTCAGTTCAGTTCGACTATCAGTCTAGTTATTATTATATTGCTTTAGCCCTCAACCTTCAAATTTTAGTCAAGTTATTATTATTTTTCAATAAAAAAGTTGATTGGACTACTAAAATTTTAACATTTTGTGGTAGCCCGTATACGTATGTAGTGCAAGTGTGCTTCATTACTAACATGGCTAATTTTTTAAAGATTTTATGAACTTTTAGAATTTTTAATTGTTTTTTATGATGTACATAAGGATTGTCACACATGACGCGATTTTAGTATCGTTGTAATTTTTTAGGTCAAATTATGCTATTAGACCATGTACTTTGCATAAGTTATGAATTTAGTACATGTCTTTGATTTGATCAAATTTAGTTATTTTGCTTTTTGAACCAATCAAGTTTCGTTCTTATACTTTTTAAATTTTGAACTTTTAGTCATGACTAAACAATAGTAGTTAAATCTGTTTGGTTAAATTATGCTATTAGTCTTATATTATGCATAAAGTTACACATTTAGTCCATGTTCTCCAACTAGATAACTCTTAGCCACTGTATTTTTTGAATTATAAAATTTCAGTCTCGATGCAAATGGCAATTATTAAATCTATTTACCGATATTTGTTACTAACTTGACATGATATTACACATGTGGTAATATATTTACCGTATCACATTTTGAAAATAACATAACTTAATGAATTTAATAGTTACCATTTAGTTAGGACTAAAATTTTTAAAATTATAAAATTCTAGAGATTGAAAATGACCAAATTAAAAATATGGGGTAAATTCATAACTTATATACATAGCTAATAACAAAATTTAACCAAATTTTAACGGTCCATTCAACTTTTTCACTCAAAAAATAATTTCATTAAAATTTGAAGGTTGATGAACAAATTGATTAAAAAGAATTAAGACAAAATGAAAAGGAAATAAACATTATAAGCTAAATTTATTATTTTATCTTTTTAAATTTTTACTAAACATGTCATGTAAAATAAAATAGTGTGGCTAACAAAGATAGGTAGATGGCCACTTTGCTCCAAAAAAAAAATTAAAGATCGAATTGAATAAAATTGTAAATATTAAAATTAAATTTATTATTCTAATTTATATATAAAACACGAAAATGAATATTTACTAGCATAATTTTAACTAAAGGACTATTTTGTTATTTTCTATAATGTATATATACCAATTCGCTATTTCTTTAACTAGGATAACTAAAATGCAATCAAGTTATAGCATAAAGACTCCTATGGAGTTTTATTTTTTATAAAAATAAAAAAGTTTACCATTTTGGCATTTTCTACATTAATTTGTCCTTTGTTAATTATGTGTAATAAATACGACTGTGTCTTTGTACAGGTATTTTTCTTTGTTTAATGGCAATTTCCTACCTCGCTTTCGTCCTTTTTAAGTCATCACGCAAAATTTGCTATATTTTCATCTACTAACTAAAACCTCACTCTTCGTTCTTGTAAAGTTAAGGATGAAGTTTCCCAGTTTTCTCGCTGCTTTTTCTCTTCTACAGGCAAGAACCTGTTCTTTGATCCTACTTTGACAAGCTGTTTCTTCAACTCTTTTTATTGAATTTAAGGGTTCCTTTTTTGTGATGATACCGTGACCATGGATTTCTTGGTTTTTCCGAATGAATTGTTTTTGTGTTGTTAAATTACAATGCTATGCTACAAGGCGCTAATGGGTTCACTATATCGTAGTTGAATTGGAACTTTTTAGTTTCTACTTGAGATTTCATTTGGGTATTCCGCTATTTATGGTGCAATTCTTACCGTTATTGCTATTTATGGTGTTTCTTCGTTTTTTTATTATTTGTAAGCTGTTTATTGTTTGATTTGAAGTGGAAAAAGGATGGCCAAACGCTTACAAGATGGAGCTGTAACTTTATCGACTTGCGTTTGACTTTGAATATCAGATTTTGCTCAAAAAATTAGAACCTCAGTATTTTTTGTTCAAACTGTGAAGTTTTATATATAATTGGCTGAAATGGATATAGAAGCTTGTTCGTACAGTGTTAGAAGCCCTTTATACTCACTTTGTGTTAATTAAATTGTTCCTTTTTTCTAGTTAATTTTATTGATGCAAGGACTGTGCGCAGAGAAGACTGATTCTGGTGGCTTTTCAGTTTCTTATCTCACTTCGGGGTAACGCTTTTTTCAGTCTCAAAGCTTGATGTGTGTTTAATATCTGCGATTTGGTTAATATGTGCTGTGTACAATTCCCAGCTTTTTACAGCACAATTCTTTTTAGTTCTTTTGGACTGCATGTTTAGTTATTGAGCCTATCCTCCAGAATATTATTCAGGTCTTGCAATTACTAAGAGCTGAGTAATCTCTGATGGCAACCTTCTTTTTTTTTGTTTATTTTAATTTTAATTTCTTGTCACAAGGTTGTGGTATTTTCTGCCTCATTTTCTTTTGTTTGAATTGAAACACTTGTGGTCTGTTGGCCAGGGAGAGGCATTCCGAAGAATATTGTGCAATGTATGATATTTGCGGACAACGAAGTGATGGTAAAGTTCTAAATTGCCCATATGGTTCTCCATCTGTGAAGGTGAGCAACTTCTTGCTTGTTCATTTTACATTTTTATTGCTCTGTTTTCTCTGATTGTTTTCCCTTCAAGTATAATTTCTGTCACTTAATGTTTTATTTGTTATGTTTCTTATATCTTTATTTCATTCTTTATCAGCCTGATGAGCTGTTTTCTGCCAAAATTTAAAGCTATTCTGACACTGTTTTCTTCTTCTTCTTCTTATGTTCCTTATACATTTATTTCATGCTTTATCAGCCTGATGAGCTGTTTTCTGCCAAAATTCAAAGTTTGTGTCCATCAATAAGCGGTAATGTTTGTTGCACAGAGGATCAGTTTAACACATTGCGGGCACAGGTTCAGCAGGTAAAACCTTTATGATGATGCCCAGGGTAAGGGTATAATTTCTTTTTGGGGGTGCTTGTAGCTTATCTGCTGTATTGTATCCATTAATCTACTTTTCTCCCACTATCTGTAACGTGTGCTATTTGTCAGGCCATTCCTTTCCTTGTTGGTTGTCCAGCGTGCTTGAGGAACTTCTTAAATCTTTTCTGCGAGCTATCATGCTCTCCAAATCAAAGTCTATTCATCAATGTGACTTCCGTTTCAGAGGTTAGGACAGGCTAATGAGCAAAGGCCATTCCATGCTTTTGATTTAACATACCTCTTGTTTTCCACTTTATATGTCTAACGTTGTTTAACTGATTCCCATTGTTTTATTAATTTGTCAGATTAATGGCAACTTGACAGTGGATGGCATCGACTTTTTTGTATCTGATGCTTTTGGAGAAGGGCTTTATGACTCCTGTAAGGAGGTAAAGTTCGGGACCATGAATACACGAGCCATTCAGTTCATAGGAGCTGGGGCAACAAACTTTAAAGGTGAATTTAAGTTAAGTGCATGGCTGAAAATTTATATTGCCAAAACAGTTTGCCAAGTATCATCTGACACCCATTAGCTGAGTATTATTTATACATTTAAAATTTGATTTAAGCATCTTTTCTTTTCTGAATCAACAGTCTTGGCATAGAAAACAAAAGTGATTTTTCTGTAGAGTGAATTAAGCAGTATGGAGGAAGTTCAAAATAAAATGGTATTATCTCTTGATTGCTTGGAGGAAATCCTTCCTGAAAAAGCTGAACTTTATGGATTTCCTCTTGGGTCTTTGCCTTTTTTTTTTCTGCAAAGTTTGGGGTGAAAGATAATAAATGATGGGTTGGTCTCATTCATTTCCTGCAGTTATGTCAATGTCTTCATGATGGACAGAACTTATGCTACAGATAGAGTTGGAATATATAGTCTTTACCAAAGAATGAACAGTTTGTTGGATTACATCACTATGTCAATGGAGGTTGACTTATCTTCTTTTAGCGACCTGCTTAAACCCATAAAACTCATGGTTCTTCTCACATCAAAGAATTTGGCTGCTGGGAAGCAATGTGCATTTTTCTTGTTAATGAAACTAGTTAAAACTATAATTGAAGATACTTCCTTCTATATTATGTGTGGTCCAGCCGAATCCTTTGTAGTATATTTTCATCACCTGCTTATGACTTTTAGCTGTTCTGCAATAGT
This sequence comes from Gossypium arboreum, assembly GCF_025698485.1. Lineage (NCBI taxonomy): Eukaryota > Viridiplantae > Streptophyta > Magnoliopsida > Malvales > Malvaceae > Gossypium > Gossypium arboreum. Next base: position 104,645,984 of record NC_069071.1, on the reverse strand, counting down.
ATTTTATTAATATGTTGATTCTTTCCAGAGTGGTTTGATTTTATTGGTCAGAAAGCTCCTCCTGGGTTTCCTGGTTCACCTTATGCTATTGATTTCAAGTCTACTGTTCCTGATTTATCTGGAATGGAGCTGATGAACGTTTCTACGTATTCATGTGGTGACACCTCTCTTGGCTGCTCTTGTGGCGATTGTCCTTCATCACCTCAATGCTCCAATTCTGAACCTCCTTCACCATCGAAAAAAGATCACTGCTCAATAACTATTGGACCTATTAAGGTCTAATTGATGGCTTTCCTTTAGATAAAGTTATTATGTTTTAGTTTAAATGACTTAACGACGCTAGTGCATACTGCATAACACTTAAACCTCATGGCTGAATCAGTTAATTTCCATTTGTGAAAAGTTTTATTGACGTATGTTCTGTATATATAGTGATATTGACTGTTACTTGCAGGTAAGATGTATTGACTTTGCATTAGCTATAGCATATATCATATTGGTTTTGGGACTTTTCGGATGGGCATTGTTTCATCGGCAAAGAGAAAGGATACTTGCATCCGACAGGGAACCATTACTGAAGTCAGCAGATGAAGATGAATCAAATTTGTCTAACATGCAATATGATTTGAACCTTGCTTTGGAGGTAAATGATGATTATTACTTCCCTTATCAGTACATGGTTGACTTGGACATTCTCATAGTATGGTGAGTTTGAGTTTGGGAGTTGCATTAAAGAGCAATTTACCTTTTCTGAACCTGAGTAGCGTTCAATTTTATTTTTTCAAAAAAAAAAAAAAGATTCTTAGGAGTTCCAACGGGTTGTGTTGCTGTCTGCTGCAATTGGTATTCTTATATTATTGCCAATCTTTAATTGATGAAAAATAGCAATATGTTAGCTATGTTCTAAATATATCTTTTCTTCCCTCTTTCTCATTGAACTCCTTCCTCCTTTTCATTTTAACATCTTTGTTACTGTCACTTACAAGTAGAATTCTATTTACCTGTTCCCATCTAGGATTTTGAGATTACAATATGATATTTTTCTGCATTGAAATGTTGCAATATTTGGGTGTTTCTTTTTGCAACTTAGCTTTATTACCTGAAGAAACTTAGAAAAAGATTGTTATTATTCTGCTAATTAGTTTACACCTATAAAGAGAGGAATTAACACAAACAAGGAAAACAATCCCTAAAAAACAGTAACTTCTTAAGAATCAGTGACTGAGATTAGTTTCTATTTACAAGGAAACTCCTAGTAATAAGGTAAGTTTTCTGTCTTAATCTTAGGAATACCAACACTCCCCTCAAGTCGGAGTGTAGATGTTTATCAAACCCACTTGCCAATAAGTTCCTCAAACATGTTTCTGTTCAAACTTTTAGTTAACACGTCGCAACTTGTTGTCTAGTAGGTAGGTAGGTGATGCACACTTCTCCGAGTGTATTTTTCTTTTATAAAGTGGCGATCTATTTCCACATGTTTGGTGCGATCGTGATGCACAGGATTATGTGCTATGCCGATCGCTACCGGTTGTCACAAGACATCTTCATAGGCCTGTAAGGCACTTTTAGTTCCCCATAAGTCTTTGTATCCAAACTCCTTCGCATATACCATGAGATAGTGCTCGATACCACCGCCTCCAGACCTGCTGCGTGCTACAACAGACTATTTTTGCTTCTTCAAGTCACGAGGTTACCCCAAACATAACTACAATAGCCACTTGTAGAGTGTCTATCGTTATCAGAACCTGCCCACCTGCATCGGTGTAGACTTCCACATTCTGTTGGCGCTTTTCTTGAAATGCGTGCCTTTACCAGAGTCCCTTTTAGATACCTTAATATTCTATATGCGACTTCCAAGTGCTTCTCTCGGGGCATGCATGTCTTGTTGATAACACTTACACTGAAGGCTATGTCTGGACGGGTGTGAGATAGGTAGATGAGTCTTCCTACTAGTCGTTGATATCTCCCCCTGTCGATTTCTTCTCCATCCTCATTAGTTCCCAATTTAAGGTTAAATTCCATAGGAGTTTCGGCTGGTTTGCAGCCCATCAAACCAACTTCTGACAGTAGATCAAGAACATATTTCCTTTGGGAGATGGAAATACCTGTTTGGGACCTTGCTACCTCCATACCAACAAAGTATTTAAGATTCCCTAAGTCTCTCGAACTCTGTACCAAGGAATTCTTTCAACCTCACAGTTTCGCTTGAGTCGTCTTCTGTTAATATGATATCGTCCACATAAACGATGAGGATGCAGCATTTTCCCTTTTCCGAGTGCTTGTAGAACATGGTGTGGTCTGCCTGCCCTTGAATATAATTTCTGCTGGTCATAGCTTTTGGAAATCGGCTGAACCACGCCCGTGGAGATTGTTTCAGCCCATACAAGGACTTCTTCGACTTACACACTTAGCCTTTGCTTTCTTCAAACCCGGGTGGGAAATCTATGTACACTTCCTCACTTAATTCCCCGTTGAGGAAAGCATTTTTTACATTCAATTGAGTCAAGTGCCAATAAAGGTTGGCAGCAAGAGATAGGAGGACTCGAATGGTGTTTAGCTTGGCAACCGGTGCAAACGTCCGTCGTAGTCAAGACCATAAGTTTGAGTGAAGCCCTTAGCCATAAGTTGAGCCTTGTATCGGTCAATACGGCCATCGGGTTTAAATTTTGTAGTGAAGATCCATTTGCATCCTACTATTTTTTTTCCCTTAGGTAGATCCGAGACTTCCTATGTTTCATTGTTTTTGAAGGCCTTCATTTCTTCCATCACAGCTTGTCTCCACTCAGCTGATTCAAGAGCCTCTTCTATATTTTTTGGAGGTTTTACAGAATCAACATTAGTCACAAAAGCTTTGTAAGACTTAGATAAATTTCCATAGGACACAAACTAAGAAATAGGGTGTTGAGTGCAGCTCCTTGTGCCCTTTCGAACTGCAATTGGAAGATAGATGGATGGTGACGGAGGTGAGACTTCTGTTTCAGAACAGTCCTTGGTTGGGGATGCAATTGGCACTGTTGTATCAGTTTCAAGAGAACGATTCCATTGAGAGTAAACCTGTATTTCGGTAACCTGTTTTTGCTGTTTTCCTTGATCAGGCGGCTGTTGTACTTCGGTGGTGGTATTGTTATTGGGAAGGATCGGGCTAACTTCTTGCTGCACAGGGGAAACAGTCTCTAAATTTGGGATTACCATAGCACCTTGGTTGTTAGGCTTGTTTGTGATAGTAGTGGTAGGATCATGAGGTATAATGAGGAGAGTATTAAGGGTCTCATCTTCATTGAAAGTCTCCCCTTGAAGATGAGATGTTGCAAAGTATGGTTCATTTTCAAAGAAGGTAACATCCCGAGAGACAAACATTCGGCGCAAGGTTGGTGAGTAACACTTATAGCCTTTTTGTGTGGTTATGGACAAAAAATTTGCAACCAAATATTTTGGCTGGAAGATTAGGAACACGAAATAGAGGAAAGGACTTTAGAAGGGTATTTAGAGGTGTTTGGAAATTGAGGACCTTTGCTGGCATTCGGTTTATGAGATAGCAGGCAGTGAAGACAGCTTCTCCCCATAAGTATTTGGGAACATTCATGGTGAACATAATGGCTCGAGCCACAGCAAGGAGATGTCGATTTTTTCTCTCGGAGATCCCGTTTTGTTGAGGAGTGTCAGGACAAGAGCTTTGGTGTATGATGCCTTGGTCAGAAAGGTATGGGCTTAGGACAGAGTTAAAGTATTCTCTCCCATTGTCAGTGTGGAGAGTATGTATGGTAGAGTTGAACTGGGCTCGAACCATTGAGTGAAAATTTTGGAATACTTTGGGTGTTTCAGATTTTTCTTTGAGGAGATAGACCCAACATACCCTAGTGTGATCATTAATGAATGTTATAAACCACCTAGCCCCCGTAATATTTTTCACTCGGCTGGCTCCCCATAGGTCACTGTGGATTAATGCAAATGGTTAGGACTAGATATATGGTTTTAATGGGTATGGCACACGGGTATGTTTGGATAATTGGAAAATTTCACACTTCAAGGAATTAATACTTTTATTTCGAAATAACAGCAGAAGATGTTTCTTCAAATACAAAAAGTTTGGATGCCCTAACCTACGGTGCCATAACATAATCGTGTCCTCTTTTGAAGTGGATAGAGCCAATCCTCCTTGTGTGCTGTCTTTATTCCAAACATATAGTCCATCATCAACTTTAGCAGTGCCAATCATCCTCCCCGATTTTTGTTCCTGTATCACACAACCAATTGCAGAAAATTTAGCAAGAAGTTTTTCATCCTTAGTAAGTTTATTGATTGAAAGTAAATTGCAGGACAAGTTTGGGACATGTAGGACTTTATCGAGAGAAAAATTCTCTGTTATTTGTACTTTTCCTCCTCCAGCCACAGGGGAGTAAGAACCATCAGCTATGCAGATTCGGGACTTGTCATGACAAGGGGTGTAGGTGTGAAACAAAGTGGAGTTACCTGTCATGTGATTGGAGGCACCCGAATCAAGTATCGAAGAGGATTGATTATTAGATTCAAAGGCAATATTGAAGGCAGTACTTTGGGTGGCTAGAGATCCATGAGCAGTGGAAGTACCAAGTATCTTATGGAGAATCTCAAGTTGGGTTTTGGTTAGGCGAACATCGAGAACATCGTCTGCAGCAGTGGAGGATAACAGGGCAGTCTTATTATCCTTCTGTTTTTTTTCAGGATAGCCATGGAGTTTGAAGCACTTTTCTTTTGTATGACCAACACGGTTACAGTGGTTACACGATGGTCTGGTTGATCCATTATCATTTCCAGTATGTGGTTTTTGTGGCTGTGGACCTCTGGAGATGAGGGTAGAGGTCTCAGTAGGCCGGTTGCCAAGAGTTGTCACATGTTTAGGTTCCTTTGAGTCTTCCATCATGACAAGACGATGCTTTTCTTCTCTTCTAACTTCTACAAATGCTTCACCGATGGTTGGGAGAGGTGATCTGCCCAGAATTCGGCCACGGACCTCATCTAACTCACGGTTCAGTCCTGCTAGAAACTCATAAAGACGTTCATTGTTGAGGTGAGTCATAAACTTGGTATGTTCCAAGCCTTCACCCCAATCTGCCTCATAGTAATTTTCAGATTGTTGTAGTAGTGAGTTACTTCGAGTGTCCCTTGTCGGATGTCCTTTTAACTTAAGCTTGATCTCAAATACTTGAGAGGCGTTTCCAAGATCCGAGTAGTTTTCTTTGACTGCATCCCACATGTCTTTTGCAGTTTTGAAAAGGAGATAGGTGCGGCTTATATGACCTTCCATCGAATTAATTAGCCAAGCCATTACAATCGAGTTGTTGAGTTCCCAAGTGGCATAAGTCGGGTCAGCTGTGGTTGGTCGTGGAATTTCTCCATTGATGTATCCTAATTTGCCACGACCACGAATCACCATAAGGACCGATTGAGACCATTGCACGAAGTTCTTCCCATCTAGCCAATGATTGGTGATTATAAGGGAGGAAATAAGTTCACCTTGAGTGATTCCCTGATTGACATTCTGAGTTATTTGTGAAGTCTCAGTTTCAGACAGAGTTTCATTGACATCACCCATGGGAGGAGGACTAAACCGGAGGGATTTTTAGGAAGGGAGATTAGAGACGAATGAGCAGGATCGAATGAATCCTAAAGCTCTTGATACCATGAAGAAACTTAGAAAAAGATTGTTATTATTCTGCTAATTAGTTTACACCTATAAAGAGAGGAATTAACACAAACAAGGAAAACAATCCCTAAAAAACAGTAACTTCCTAAGAATCAGTGACTGAGATTAGTTTCTATTTACACGGGAACTCCTAGTAATAAGGTAAGTTTTCTGTCCTTAATCTTAGGAATTCCAACATTACCGTCTAATATTACTATTCTATATTATTGGCATTTTGGCATCAGTTAAAGTAGTCAAGGGCTTCATTTTGTACTTAACAATTATCTTATTTCCAGGAACCAGTTCCTAAGAACTTATGTCTGGTTGCCTAAATCCTTGGGATTATATGTTTTGTTTTATTAAGTGCTGGGGATGTGTATTGTCTGTTTGCAGACTTTATTAGTATCTTTTGGGATTATATGTTGTCACTCTCCTGTTTCTTCAACGTTCAGTACTCATGTTAAACTCTGAGATTTTTTTAGCATAAAACTCATAACTTTGTTCAGTTACTCATGATTTTGTCCCTGATCTGTTAATATTTGATTGTCCAAGACTCCAACTGAGCATTTGGTATGCATTGAGGAAATGATCTCCATTGTTGAATAATGATGATTATTGAAATACTGGATTTTTCATAAGATGTCCTAGTAGGCTGCTGAAACTTTGCTTTGTTAATGCAATTATATTGGTTTAGCAGTATAATGTTGCTTTTCATTTTATTCAAAATGATTTTTAGGGTTTTTCTTTTTTCCTGTTTTATTATTCAGCTTGTTATATGTCCTCTTAAAAAGAACTGGGTAGACTTTGAGGTTTAGATGTAATATGTGCCTCTTTGTCTTGAAATCAGGGACGTGGGGTGACTGAGCAATTGAAAAATGGGGCACAACTCTCCTTTATTCAAGGATATATGTCAAGCTTTTACAGGTAAACATGTGCATAATTAGATTTTGTCTCACATGCGAACGCAGAATATGCACATGCACATGCATATATCTAGATAATTAAATATATAGCATGTGCTAAATGTTTGGTTTTGCTGTGTCCAGGAGTTATGGAAAATGGGTTGCTAGAAATCCTACTCTTGTACTGTGTTTATCATTGGCAGTTGTTATTGTGCTATGTTTTGGTCTCATACGTATCGAAGTGGAGACAAGGCCAGAGAAGGTATGATATTTCATCTTTATCCTAGAAACTATTGTGAGTTATCATCAATGCCTTAGTTCTAATCTTATTCTTGTGCCTTTCTCTATTCTAGTCCATCAGTTGGGGTGGGTGGGGGTGGGGACTGTTACAATGTTGTGACAACATTTGTCAGGAAACAGATCTTTTTCAATTTTACTAGAAATAGTTCTTTGTTGTAATTAGATCTTTCTTCTTTTGATTCCTTGTGCTTTTGTAATTCTCCTGTTTTAAGCCCATTGTAGACCCTTTTCATTTGTCTGCTCAATTTCTTGTATCGATTCTAAAACAGGGGAAAGGAAAATTGTTTTTCCATATATTTTTTCCATTCCTAAATATTTGGATGAGAAGCTGTTTGAACTTAAAGTATCTTTTTGGTACCTGACTGCCCCTTGGATAAGCTGTGAGGACATGTATTGTGTGTGATCATACTTTCTGTTTGCTTTATACCATTGCTCTTCTACATACTATCAAGCCTTGACAGATGTTATCATATAGTTGTGGGTAGGCCATGGAAGTAAGGCAGCAGAAGAGAAACAGTTTTTTGACAGTCACCTTGCGCCCTTCTACAGAATTGAACAGGTTCTTTTCATTTGTTTTTCTTCATTTATGATATGATTTGTTTTTCCATATTCAATCCCCATCCATCTACCCCCTTCCTTCCTGAAATAATGGAAGGAATAAATGCTTTCAACAATTAATTTGCCTTTATATCCTGTATAAAAGAGGAGAGAAACTATTTCTTGCCTTCCTTGAGCTCTGTTCCTTAGTAGACTTTATCTTAAGATTCTTTTAGAAAGTTCGAATTGGAAATTATAGGTGACAAAAGTTATATAGTTAAGCTTAAACGTCATCTTAGTCTGTTTGGTTACAAGGTGCCTTAATATGCCTGACTAAATGTCAAATTGAAAACGGACATCTGAGTGGAGGAACCTAGAAAGCCACACACATAAAATTGTAATGCATATTTTAGGGATTTTTTTCATCTGACAATTATATAAGCTGTGAGGTAGATGCTATCACTTTAGTTACTTGCTGATTGAACATCATTACCGAAAGGGTTAGGCATGAGCATTCAAGTTTAATTTCATATCTCAAGACTTTAATGTTTAAGTTGATCTAACTATACTTAAAAATTTTCTCCACTTTTTGACTTGATCGGATTCTCTATGCCAAAAGTTGAACATTGAGTGGGAGAATAAATATATATATATTCTTGTTAACTGACACTAATTCTCTATTTCTGTATCTTTGTCTCACTGTTTATCTGTTTGTTTATATCTCAGTTTAATGGAATTGAGACACCATCTAAATTTATATTAAAGCAATGACATTTTTCTGAAACTTAAATTTTTTTTATCCAGCTTATATTAGCCACTTTGCCTGATAAAACACATGGGAAGCCACCGAGTATTATTTCAGATGATAACATCCAATTGCTTTTTGAAATTCAAGAGAAGGTACAATGCACTTATTGCTACTTTTCTGAGTCACTGATATAAGTGAGACATCACATGTTTTGTTTTCTGTTTGCATCATCTTATTTGTCTGTTCTTGCTGAAAATTGACAGGTTGATGGAATTCGTGCAACATATTCTGGTTCGAAAGTGTCTCTGACCGATATTTGCTTGAAGCCTCTTGGCCAAGATTGTGCTACTCAGAGTGTTCTACAGGTTTTCTTGCATTTGTATTTGCGAGTCTCAGGGTTCAAGATATCTATAGTGCCTTTTGAAATTAAGTAAAAGGAATTCGAGTTACCTCTTAGCTTTACTAAAGCATAATCATCTTTGTTTTTGTTACTTGACCTCTTTCCACTAGTATTTCAAGATGGATCGGGAAAACTTTGATAACTATGGAGGAGTTTTACATGCTGAGTACTGTTTTCAGGTAATTATTTTTTATCTCTATGTATTTGTATGTGTAGGTGGGCATGTGCATTTGTACTTGTATTTGTTGTCTCTGGATAATCATGGAAGAAATCAGATGTTTCCCTGTTGGCATGCAATTCTATTGAATCCATCCTCCTTTCTTTTCCTGTCAGATTTAAGTTTACTCCGATGTTACTTCTGTTTTATGATGTCAATTGGTTTGAGGCTTTTGCCTTAAGGTTGAGGCAGGAATTGGGATTGATTGCTCAGTTTAAAACGACAAAGCTCATGTCATGATTATGAAGGCTTTTCATTTTGATCATAGATGAACATTTGAGGCCCACCATAACCAGCCACACCTATGAAATATCTGTTGTATGTCATTTAACATAGTTACTTTTCTTCGAAGTTAGGAACACCTATGCTTGTTACTGTTAGCATTATATTTATGATGATTCTCACTAGGATGTTTATGATGTCTTTGATTTTGTCTCCTTTGTTCCCCTCTTTCAGCATTACACTTCTTCAGACACTTGTTTGAGTGCATTTGAGGCTCCACTTGATCCTAGCACTGCATTAGGGGGATTTTCTGGGATCAATTATTCCGAGGTAATTGCTTTTTATCCTTTCTTGCCTTTCTGAGTGCATGCTTATTCTTTAATACTCTTTCATTTCAAATTCAGGCTTCTGCATTTGTTGTGACCTACCCAGTTAATAATGCAATTGATGAAGCAGGCAATGGGAATGGGAAGGCAGTGGCTTGGGAAAAAGCTTTTATTAAGTTAGCAAAGGTACAACTGTTCATTTGTTTCTTACATTCTCTTGGATGTGGATATTCTAGTGTATGGATTATCAAGAGGAGCTGCTATAATTGTGCAGTCAGAGGGAAAATGTCTTACTTACTCTTGGATGGTTGTATGGACATGACAGGAGGAGCTGCTACCTTTAGTTCAGTCTAGAAATCTTTCTCTTTCATTTTCATCTGAAAGCTCAATTGAGGAAGAACTGAAAAGGGAGAGCACCGCTGATATTATAACAATTGCGGTAAGTTACTGGAACTTGTTCTTTTCTCAGCAGTCAACTTTTCCGAAATGATTCTAGTTATTTCTGTATCTGTTTTTTTACTTGTCAAATATTTGTTTGTTTCGTATTCCCTTTCCTCCTAATTTAATTTCATTTCAGGTAAGCTATCTTGTGATGTTTGCTTACATATCTATCACATTGGGAGATGCATCTCGTCTATCTACTTTCTATATCTCATCCAAGGTATTTTTCTAAGTTTTTAACTATTTCTTCATATTTAATTTGATGCACACTAAAAACTGTTTGGTTTGTTAGCACTTTCCATGTCTACTATATGTCTCTTTGATCACCTAGTGCCTAATGTTGTGGTATTCCTGGGTTCTTTTACTCATCATGGGTACATTCATCAATAGAGACAGAAATTTCCTCATGCATGCCTTTGTATATTTCTTGTGTATATTATGTCCATGTGACATAGATTCTTGTCATAAGCTATTTTCTGTTGAAATTGAATAAATTTTCTTGTCCTTGGTGCAATAATAAGTTTCTGTAGCTTACCATTCATTTACCGTTTTGCAGGTCTTGCTTGGTCTTTCAGGAGTTGTTCTTGTCATGCTCTCTGTTCTTGGATCTGTTGGGTTTTTCAGTGCTTTCGGGGTCAAGTCAACATTGATCATAATGGAAGTGATACCTTTTTTGGTTTTGGCTGTAAGTTTTCAATCAGATTGTTTTAAATGGCATTCTTGTTTTAGTTATTTCTATGAGATAATTTGCATCCTAGATTATAATAACAAGTAGTCCTGAGTTGATCCCTATTCTCCTTCTCCCTGTCAACAAGTCTTTTAGACTTTACACCTGCTGAGTTTTTTACATTTGGGTTTTACTAATTTAAAGCAAAGGTTTCCATTCATATGCATACATCGAACAGTTTATTCCATCAGTCAATACTTCACTGTTTATTTATTCTGAAACCGAAACTTGTATTCTTATGATGGCTTTATTCTCAATTTGTGGTCGTAATTGAGGGGGCAGACATGTGTCCATTCTAATGCACCATAGAAAACAGACTATAAATACACTTTGTCATAGATATCTGTCCCTAGTTTTTATATTTTGGTCTCTAATATGCTGCCCACTTTCTTTAAATGTGAACTTATACATCCTGTTAGACATTCTATATGATTTTTTATTTTTAGGGTTTGGCAGTGATTATTTTGTGCTTTTAGTTTATAAATTCTTTGATATATTTCTTTTTCACTTCTCATTCTGTTTATTTTAATTAGGTTGGAGTGGATAACATGTGTATACTGGTTCATGCTGTAAAACGCCAACCATTGGAGTTACCTTTAGAGGAACGAATCAGTAATGCCCTGGTTGAAGTCGGTCCATCCATAACCCTAGCTAGTTTGTCTGAGATTCTTGCATTTGCAGTTGGAGGTTTCACTCCTATGCCAGCATGCCGTGTCTTTTCCCTGTTTGCAGGTCTAATAACTTGTGCTTACATTCATTATCTTGTAACTTTAAATTATCAACTCCTTATTTGGCCTTAATCTCTCTGACTCTGTTTTTTTTTTTCGTTTGTTAGCTTTGGCTGTTTTGCTGGACTTCCTTCTACAAGTTACTGCTTTTGTTTCACTGATAGTTTTCGACTGTCTGAGGGCTGAAGATAACAGGATTGACTGTTTTCCGTGCATAAAAATTCCATCATCTGCTGAAGAGTCTGATGAAGGTTGTTGTTTATGAATTCATTATGTATTGTTTGCTTTGAATGTCTAGTACAGCTCTAAGGCTTTGCCTGGTAGGGTGGAAGGAAAATTGAAAAGGTGAAAAATTGAAGGAAAAGAAAAGTAGAAAGAAATTATATTTTTCTTTCCATCACTGTGCTTGGAAGGAAAGAACGGAAAATGGAAAGAAAAAAAATTGTTTCCATTCATTGCTTGAGTTGAAAATTTGGAGGAAAGAAAATGAAGATTCTAAAAAATGCATAATCTTGTAAAATGTACACTTAACTTCAATCTTTCTCATTTTCTCTCTTCTTATCGTTCCAATCTGTAAGGATTTGTTCTTATGCATTAGGATGAAAAATGGTAATCTTTCTTGTGTTCTTTCTTCCCACTTTTCCTTTCTATTAAGCAGACTCAAAATTAATTTTCTTTCCACTTTCCCCCTCCTCTTTCAATCCTTTCACTTTTCCACTCAACCAAGCACACCTTAAATTTTTATGTGAACATTCTTCTACATTGTAATCCAGCATTTATACTGACCAACCATTTTGATGAATTTAGGCATGAACTCAAGAGGATATGGACTTTTGACAAAATATATGCAAGTAAGATATTCAAAGTTACTAGCTCTGAATTGAATCCAAGGCATTGTTATATCCATTGGTTGGAAGTTGGGTTCATTGTGTTGTCTTGACGAATTTATAGCAAGCGAATTTCTTAATGAACTGTCACAGCAATGCTATATGGCCTATTATATGCTTTCGTGTTAACTCCTGAAACCCTTTGATACTGTAGGAAATACATGCCCCCTTTCTTGGACTTCGGGGTGTCAAAGTGGTGGTAGTTGCCGTCTTTGTTGCTTTTGCTTTGGCAAGCATTGTAAGTTATTTGCATTTTGTGTCAACTATTTCCCCCTAATTGATTTTTCATCATTTAAATAGTTGTGTACTTGTGTTTTAGGCGCTCTCCACAAGGATTGACTCGGGTTTGGAGCAACAAATTGTTCTTCCTCGGGACTCCTATCTTCAGGTTTGATCCATCTGGTTTGATATTTCCTTTTCATGCTGGTGTGTTGTATCTTTCTTCTTGTCAATCCTTCTTTCTTACTGGCCAATATATATTTGTGTTAGGGATACTTCACCAATATCTCAGAATATCTCAGAATTGGACCACCGTTATATTTTGTTGTTAAGGATTACAACTACAGGTATCGATTTGTATATTATTTCAAGTCTTTTTTTTTTTCCAGTTTGATACTTGCTTTCCCCCTCTACCTAATCTTCAGTAAGTACTGTATGTTGTTTTCAAACTGGTGAATGTCACCATGCAATAGCAGTGTCCATGAGATTGAAGAATGCCATTACCATTACCTAAATGATGTGCATGATATCAGCATACATGATTTAACATTGGTCAGACATCTCAGACATAAGCTCTGTTATTGTTCACGTAATGCAGTTGATACACAAAAACTGGTGTACTTTAGAGTTTAGACAGACACTTCTATGCATGCAAATACACTTTCATTTGGGCTGTGTGATAAGACTTGTTCGCCTCTTTCATATGGATCACTAACTTGAGATATCATTGAAAGAGAGCTTGACTTCTTCATGATGAAGAAACTGTTATTGCTTGAGGTGAATTATCTGAGTTTGATCCTAACATACATACATAAGAGAGAGACTGCTTTTGGGTATGAAAGATGATCTTTTAACTATCAATATTAGAGAAGCAAGAAAGGTAGATGAGAGATATTCCAGTTTCATTCTTGCTTCTGCTAGTGGGATTTTGGCAGAATTTATTCAACTCTGTATTCGTTTATGGGGCATTAGAAATGGATACTTTTCTATGAGGATTAGGTTTAGATTTCTAGGAGTTCAAGTGTCAAATTATTAGGTCAGGATTTGCTTGCTGGCTGTGTGCTACTGTCTCATTCAACTCAACTTTGATTTGAATATCCTGTTAGTGAGGGTGAAAGCATTCCTATCCGAAAAGCTTTTGAGTTCTTTGGTCAGAAAAGTCTAGAAACTTGGGTGATAGTGGAGTCCAAGCCTGATGCATGAGGTTGAATGTTTCTCTACCTCAAAAAATTTTCAGTTTCTCTCTATAAGCTCTAAAGGAAGCAGGTGGATTTCTCTTGGATCTTGTTGCTGCCTTCTGCCTGTCTTTATTCAGAAGCCTTGAACCTGGCGTTAGATATATGAAGGTCAACCATGGACCGGACACACATGCCCTAAGCAATAGAACAATCTAGGAAAGACATGATTGATCAAATTTTTATCCTTTGGGTAAGTAAAGCTATGCTGAAGAAAGGGTAATTGTGTAGTACAGGATCAATTCTTTATCCCTTACAGGTTGCAGTTTGCAGCTAAAATGCTGAAACTTCAAATTTCAGTCATCATTGCCTTTTGGATAATTACAAGAATGGTTTCTTTCATGGGATTGCAAATTTTAGTTAATTACAGTTTATAGTTGTAATATAAGTTTTGTTAATTGTTTATATTTTGGATATATATTTAAAAAATACAGAAAAATTCACTTATAATAAGACCAAAATGAACATGGATGATGTTCTGTGAGAAAGTGTTGGTAATTTAGTTATTTAATGGGTAATGTGTTCACGGAGTTAGGGGAGTAAAGTTTACTGCCAATATCCAAGCTTAATTATAATGTTCTTCTAAAGCTTTATGCCAAAATCCTTTTCGTAAACGCATCTGTATTATTGGTTTTATTCTCAATCCATATGGTGGTTTGATCTAATGAGCTTTTCCACTCAGCTTGGAATCAAGAGGTACAAACAAGTTTATAGTTGCCTTTTGGATAATTAACAGAATGATTTCTTTCATGGGATTGCAAATTTTAGTTAATTACAGTTTATGGTTGTAATATAGATTTTGTTAATTGTTTTATATTTTGGATATATATTTTAAAAAATACAGAAAAATTTACTTGTAATAAGACCAAAATGAAAATGGATGATGTTCTGTGAGAGGTGTTGGTAATTTAGTTATTTAATGGGTAATGTGTTCACGGAGTTAGTGGAGTAAAGTTTACTGCCAATATCCAAGCTTAATTATAATGTTCTTCTAAAGCTTTATGCCAAAATCCTTTTTGTAAACGCATCTGTATTATTGGTTTTATTCGCAATCCATACGGTGGTTTGATCTAATGAGCCTTTCCACTCAGCTTGGAATCAAGAGATACAAACAAGTTATGCTCCATCAACCGGTGTGATTCTAACTCTCTTTTGAATGAGGTAATGAATTTCTAGTAGCTTTCATTATAATATATAATGCTAACATCAAAGCACTCTGGGATGCATGTTTTCTTGGAGTTGGTTGACGCCTTATTTTATCTGTCTGTCTCTCTGACACCCTATCTGAAACAAAACAATTTATCATTTGGCCAGATATCAAGAGCATCATTGGTTTCAGAATCAAGCTATATTGCTAAGCCAGCTGCTTCATGGCTTGATGATTTTCTTGTATGGTTATCACCTGAGGCATTTGGTTGTTGTCGGAAGTTTACAAATGGATCTTACTGTCCGCCAGACGATCAAGTTAGTACTTCATATGCTACATGCTAGTTTCCTTCATGTTAGCTAAATGGATTTTTTATTGATATTAAGTTCTTAACTCAAGCTCAACATTTTTTTTCTTATTCCCTCTTATGCTGAGATCTAAATGTGTGTGAAATGCAATTTTCTGTTTAATTGTTAAACAGTAATATCCTGCTTGCATAGCATGAAGTTGATGTATTTTTTCCAGCTTGTTGAGCTATTTAGATGATTATCACTGGATTACTAAAGTAGAAAATACTCTTTCCAGCCACCTTGCTGTTCACCAGATGGAGGTTCTTGTGGCTTAGGCGGAGTCTGCAAAGACTGTACAACGGTTTTGTCCCTGTTCTCTCTCTTCCTTGTGTGTGTCTGTGGAGTTAGGAGTAGCATATAAATTAGAAATGTTTTACAGAAATAAATATATATATTGTATGCATTATATGTACATTTGAGTTGTTATTAAGGTTCAAGGTTTATTCCAAGTATCAAACTAAAAGGATTGCGAGCGCTAACATTCTTTTAGTTGGTTCCAGTGCTTCCGCCATTCAGATTTGGTTAATGATCGCCCATCTACAGAGCAATTCAGAGAGAAGCTTCCTTGGTTCCTTAATGCTCTCCCATCTGCTGATTGTGCCAAAGGTGGTCATGGGGCTTACACTAGCAGTGTGGATTTGAATGGTTTGTAGATTGGAAATTTTCCTATGCGTATTAAACTTTGTTTTCTTGCTCTTATGAGATAATAAGAGGTCTATCTTGCTTTTCTGTACACTTCTTTACAGGTTATGAGAGTGGTGTAATAAAAGCATCAGAGTTTCGTACTTACCACACACCACTTAACGGACAAGTAGGCCTATGTATTTAGTTGACTGATTGATCTCAGTATGAATTTTGAGTATTTCTAATACAACTTAACTTAATTATACCACTTTGCTTTGATCTCGTCATTTTCCTCAGGGTGACTATGTCAATGCGTTGCGAGCTGCAAGGGAGTTTAGCTCAAGAATTTCTGATTCATTGAAGGTTTTAATCAATCATGCTCTATTAATAGTTTACTTTGGCTTCCTTGATCCTAGATAAGCTTTAAAGTTCTCATGTCAAGAGGTTGGATGCAAGTTTGCTTTTCTTTTCATGGAACAAGCAGGGAAATGTTAGTGGCTAGAACACTTTTCCATTTTTGTGTTTGGCTCATCACACTCTCTGTTGCTAATGCTGACCTGCTATAGAGATGGTTTTAGCACATTTTATGTTCTTCATTATGAAGCCATGAATATTTCTTGGTCTTTCATGTTGACTGCCATGACATACTTTATGGCAGTTAATCAAATTAATTTCTTATAATGTATATGTTCTGCTTAAGTTTCTTTATTTGGAGTGTGAACCATTCTTACTGGTGGTTCTGTCTTCTATGTGTTAATGCCACTTGAGTGCATAGTTTGACTTCAGATTTGATATGTTATTGAAATACAATAACTTGATTAACGGGCTTCTAAGGGGAACATGTTTAATGAAAGGAGATCCTTTAGGGGGAGAAAGAACCCACTAATTTAATGATATGATCACAGTTCTTTTTCTACAAATATCTTCCTCGTGCTGCTGGTTTTGTGTTTGACATTTTCACATCACTTGTTTTTGTATTGCAACAATATTTTTCCTAACACCAAGTTCACTTTTTTGCTGATGTTAATCTGATGCAGATGCAAATCTTTCCCTATTCAGTCTTCTATATTTTCTTTGAGCAATATCTTGATATTTGGACGATTGCTTTGACAAATATTGCTATTGCGCTAGGTAGGTTTTCCATTATGCTGTATTGATTATTTTGCATCCATCAACCACGTTGTATTTCAAAGAACTGGTTTCTGCTCTCTCTCATGGCATCTGTATTTTGTAAAATTCATTTTCACCTTTTTGGATGTGATTACTAAGTATTGGTATTTTTAGCAACTGTTTTAACTTACGGAGTTTGTATCATCTTTCACATCATCATTCTTGAAAGAGATCTGATTTTTTTTCTCATTTTATGAGATGCTCTGTTCTTTAGCTTTTGCTGCTATGTTCACCTTTTCTTTTGTTCATTGTTCTTTTATTTCTTATTCTGTTTCCTGAAGAGGTTGTGTGTGTGTAGACATGCATACTTCATGTGTTCTCTGAATGAGTCTCTATGTGAAAATTCACAGAGTATCTTAAATTACAGGTGCTATTTTTATTGTCTGTCTGGTTTTCACATCCAGGTTCAAATTCTTTCTCTGGTCCCTTTTTAGCCTATTTGTCTGTTTCCTTAAATCTCTTTTTGCCCATTTGTTTTGGATTTCTCTTTACTTTAGTATGTTACTCTTTGGTTTTTTAAATGCAGTTTGTGGATTTCTGCCATCATTGTACTGGTGTTGGTGATGATTGTTGTAGATCTCATGGTATATCTTCTGCCTTGAAATTTACAATACTGTGTCGTTTTTCAGCCTTTTTCTTTCTCCTCCCATTTTGTATTAAAAATATAATAAAGTTTCTGTAACTTCTGGTGTCCTTTTTCCTAATTATGTTTTTTTTTTTCCTTAAACAAAAAAACTTTCTCTCCAATTTTGCAGGGTGTTATGGCAATTCTGGGTATTCAGCTCAATGCAGTCTCAGTTGTGAACCTTATCATGTCAATTGGGATTGCTGTTGAATTCTGTGTTCATATAGCAAATGCTTTCTTGGTTAGTATCAAACCTTTACTCAGTGTAGTATGGGATGAGTAGGTAATGGAACTGCATTACTTGTATCATACATGGCTGTGGGAATTTTTTTTTTTCCTTATGGTTTCTGTAGATTTCTTTGTGGTAAAAAGAAGAAATGTATGCATTGCCTAATTGTGACATTTAACCTCCACTTGAACTCTAGTTCTCCTGGAACATGCAGCTGCAGTAAGGCAATTATTATATTAAACAAGGAACTGCACATTGGCTTTTATTAATTTCAGAATTCTATGCGTCTCTTAAACAGGTCAGTAATGGGGATAGGGATCAAAGAATGAAGAAGGCTCTTTGTACCATTGGAGCATCTGTATTCAGGTTTATTGTTATTTCAGTGTCCCAGTTTTGGTGTGGTATCAATGATAGCAATTGGAAGACTAGATAAACACCGTAGACAAGCTAAATAAAGGATAATTCATCAATTTAACTGTTCTTTTAGGAACTATTTTTAGTGAATT
Source organism: Gossypium arboreum (assembly GCF_025698485.1). Lineage (NCBI taxonomy): Eukaryota > Viridiplantae > Streptophyta > Magnoliopsida > Malvales > Malvaceae > Gossypium > Gossypium arboreum. The sequence continues at coordinate 104,627,782 of NC_069071.1, read as the reverse complement.
TTATCTCTTATGAACATCTGAGGCACTATCTTAATTTATCTTTACAAGTCTTTCTTCCTTTTATTTATCTATTTGTTTTTATTTCTTGGGGACCTGGGGAAGGCAGGGATTTTGGAGGGTGGTGGTGTGGAGGGAAGTAACTTAGCATATTAAAACTTCTTTCCCAAACATACCAGGAATAGAAGTTAGAGATATCTGAAAATCTTCTCTATTTCACCATTTAGAGCTTTTTTTCATTCCCATTGTTATTTTTTGTCCAATTGTTCCTTTCAAGCTATTAGTTGGATAACTTTTAGTTCTCCTCTCCTACACCCATTATAGTGCTTGGTAAAGACGACCCGCTAGTTGGAGCTTGCTTGCTGAAAAAGAGTAATTGATTATTTTCATTTTGACTTCTTTTGACAGTGGAATCACCCTCACGAAGCTTGTAGGAGTGATTGTGCTTTTCTTCTCACGATCAGAACTTTTTGTGGTACCTTTCCCTGCTATCATTCAATTATTTTTATTTTTTTCCTTGATTAAGGGAATATATAAAAACAATTTTCTTCCTTTTTTGCAGGTTTATTACTTTCAGATGTACTTGGCATTGGTTCTTGTTGGCTTCTTGCATGGGCTTGTGTTTTTACCAGTAAGTTAACAGGAGGCTTCTTAATTGACTCACTCACAATCTTCTTCGACTTCATTATTCTTTGCTGGCTTTGTCAATCCATTTATTTCTAATTGGTTTTCATTCCAAGGCTGTGTTTGATTGTTAACAAGGGTTGTTACCCTTGTTACTTATTTTCTTCTTTTTGCTTTTTTTCCTATTAAAAGTTGTTATAAGTGAAAGCAGATAGTATGAAATCAAACATGACTAAAGTGCTACGCTGACAATAATTGTACCATGCATAAGTAAAACAAATGCATTTTTATTATCCATGAGAAAAGTTTTTAAAATTTAAATCCTTGAGAAGATGTTTTGTTTTGTGAGTTATAAAAATAACAACCAAAATGCTAATCAATGAGTAACCTAGAAACCAAAGGTATGCTTCTGACACACCTTACTATATAATGTGGTTGCCGTCAGACTTGCAAATGAAATTTTCATAAAATAAAAGCAATGACCGGACATTGTTGGTGTTGCATTCCACTGTTTATCTGCTGCTGCTGCTTCTGCTTTAGCAACACAATTGTATTCGTATTAAATAGTGTACATATTGGCCATTGATATTATCGTTTAATTTGCAGGTGGTGCTGAGTTTGATGGGTCCTCCCGCAAGAAATATTGCTTAGATACACTTGAATTGATTGGTAGTGTTTCAAGAGAGCAGCTCTCATTTCTGCAAGTTGGTTAAAAAAAATCCTGTATGCAATGATATATATATATATATACACACACCACATAATTAATTCTGTAATGTTAATATCTTAATGGATAACTTTTTTTTTTCTTGTCTGGGTCAGAGAGTTGTGATGGTGTTATTATAAATACATATATCAAGCTTTTGCAATTAGGGAAAAAAATGTCTTCTTGATCATCTCTGAATCGCTCTATGCTCAGATTCGTTTGAAATAATATCTGGCGTCATTCATTTTTATAATTTGATACCGTATGAAAATAGAGTATCTCACTAATACAGGCCTTTACATATTATAACAAATTATATATGGGTCTTGATGAAGATACATAACACGTTTTGGTTTATAGAAAATATTTTTGACTGTTTCCTTTAAGATTCCCTTTTTTCCAGGTGTTCAGCAGTGGGAGCTAAGATTTTGGCCGAGTTTGGTATGGCTTGACTTATGCACCAATTCAGCGATAAAAAGAAAATATGAAATATCAATCTTTTATGAGAAACTGCACAGAAACATAGATGGAACTCCTATGCGTGGGGACCATAGATCGGATTAATCAAAAGTTATCCGCAACAATTTAGTTTGAGGGAATCGTCTAGTTCAGTTCGGTTACTGGGTTTAAGGAGTGATATTAGATAGAAAGATCCAAGTCAATTTCTTTTTTCCTTTTTATTTATTCTAATACATATCTCTTAAAATTTGTTGACAAATATGAAATTGGTAATTGAGTATCAGGGAAATGCCCACTTCCTCAGCATTTCATTCTGTTTGAACGTAGTTTTCATGTTTGAGTTGTCAATTTGTTGAAGGATATAAATTATATGAAGATAGTTTTCATGTTTGAGTTGTTGATGATTTATTGAAAGGTATAAATTATATGAAAATAATTTATATGAATTTTACAATTCGAATGACAGATTGATGTAAATATCTATTTAGTTCTTGTCAATTTTGAAAATGAGCAAATTGATCTCTCTCAATAAAATTACAAAAAAATTTAAAACTATTTTCAAAAATTTAAAATATTTGTAAAAATTTTAAAATTTATATTTCTTTAAAAATATAAATAATATATATAATTTAAAATTTTAAAAAATTCTAAAATAATAATTTTGAGACCTAAATAACTAAATTAATTATTTAAGTTTATCATATTAAAGTATATTTTTCCTCTTTTGCTTTGAAATAGTTTTCAAATATATATGGTTTTAAATTTATGTGCTTTTAGCAAGAAATTAATTATATTGTAACAAGGTTTTTATTTGCATGTTTAATTTTTAAATTTAGCTTGAACAATTTCACTTGACTTTTATTTCACTCGATTTGTTTCAACTTTTTTCAAATCGAATTAGGATAATAAAATCAGACTCGTCAACTCGATTAACTCGAAAATTTTTCACTTGATTCGATCGAACGCTCACCCTTAGTGCAATTTGTTATTGTTGTGATTTTGCTTGTTGAGTTCATAGTGGTGAATTTAGTGATAAGATTATCGATCTTCAAGTTTCAAAAGTAAGGAGAACCATCACGAGATGTGCGATAGGTTAGATTTAGTTGTTGTAATTGTTGAAGAGAGCGGATGTTTCTTGCTTAGCTAGGCTCCACAGGCGTAAGGAAACCGAACTGTGTAAATAATTTTTCTGTGTTTGATTTTGTTTATTACTTCGAGTTGGATGTCAAAGAAGTGCCCACTTCCCTATCGCTCTTTTCCAAGTACTTCGGAGTTTCCTAGCTATTGTTTCAAAATTGCATAATTATTTACTTAAAATTATTTTATTCTTATTTTTAATTATTGTTTCAAAATATAACTATTTTAATAGATATTATTATTCTTTAAGAAAAAGTGTTTTTTAACTCATGAAAATGGTCATATGATTTTTTATACATCAATCATCAAATGAAATCAAGGAAAAAGTCAATGAAATGTGAAATGTAAAAAAAAAAAAAAATCAACTATAAAATGAAAATGAAGAATGAAAAAGGTAATGTATAAATATTTAAAAGTAATTGTTGAAAAGCGGTCAACCATGCTACTATGAAAATAGCTTTAAAAATTATTATTCTTTAATAACTATTTTTGTTTATAGCTTGTATGCATGTTGTAAAAATTGTGCATGTTGCAATAACATATTTTCTGTTTGGTTGAAAATGAATAAGCTTGATGACAGCTTGATATATTTAGGTAGCTGAATGACTTGTTTGGCTTGTTTGTTTTAATGTACAAACAATGTTAATGATAATGAAAATCAGTTTTCCATTCCTTGCTACACGTTTGTTTACAAGTAAATCATATCAAGCTTCTTGTCGATTTGTTCTCTGCTTTTGTTGCTGCAAAACCCCAATAAATGGCATCATGAGCCTAAATCTTTGAGGGCAATTGATTTTGCTGCTTCTGCTTATTAAGAAAGACAGAAGTTGCCAAAGCCTAACATCTTTAAGGGCTGCTTGTTAAGGCAACATCAGCTCACCCTTGTGAGACTCCTAAACAAGTTTGGGATAAGCTGAAGGAGGAGGAGTTCCAAGATAAGGTAGTAGCATCTCACCCCTGTGAGATTCTCAAACAAGCTTGAGATAAGCTGAAGGAGAAGTTGATTGAGTATGTGCATGAAGACACTCCACAACATGAGGGAGTATGTGCAAAAAGAAACAATAATAATGAACAAGGGAACAAGGCAAGATGCGTTTGAAGGTAAGTTACCGACCAAGGCTGTGAAAGAGGAGAAGACTCCATTTGAAGAACAAATCTTTGGCACAAAAGACTGGGATGTCTTGTGTGCGAGTCAGATCTGGTTGAGAATGAGGCCAATGTTGAAGATAAATTACTTGAGCAAGGTCAACTTAAAACAAAGCATCTTGAAACTGTCAAGCTTAAAAAAAAAAGCAGATAAATGATTGGTATTTGCAGTAAGGAAGCCAAGGAGGAGTGTTTAAAGTGGCCAACCATGCTGCTATGATGATTTTGTTGAGTACATATAGCTTGTAAGCATGCCATGCTGCAATAACATATTTTTTTGTTTTAGTTGCAATGTAATTTAATTTGATTGAAAATGAACAAGCTTGATAACAGCTTGGTGTATTTAGGTAGCTGAATGACCTGTTTGGTTGGCTTGTTTTAGTGTATAGGCAATGTATTACAACTTACTATGCTGAGTAATTGTGCTTGATAGAGAAGATTGTCTATAATAGTTATGTATTGCTTTGTTAATGATAATGAAAACCAGTTTTTCATTTCTTGTTGCATGCTTGTGAGCAAAGAAATTATATCAAGCTTCTTGATGCTTTGTTCTCTGTCATGTTTTCTAGTTTTGTTGCTGTAAAACCCAAACAATAATATTACTTGCAAACCCGTGCATGCTTACATAAACAAGCTTGTAATGTGAAATATATATTTGAAATTTACGCACAATAAAAGAATGTACCAAACAAATTCCGTCATCTTGGCCCTATCATTTATCTTTTTATTGTATCGTCTTATCTCTTTACCTTGTCATGTGGATATCAACATTTTTTTTCAAAGGTGGCAACTACAGCAGCAACATGCATGCTACCATGCAATCATGCACGAGCATGCAAGTGACCAAGCAATCCAGCAGCAGCATGGAAATGTCCATGGTGTAATTTGGTTGAAGAGCCTTTTTTATAATAGTTGACTTTTGTTGGTTTAGTTGTAATCTTTTTATGTAATGTTCAGCTAGAATTTAATCATGTTCTTAGCTGATTTAGCAGTCATTATGCTGATTTAATAGCTTATTTACTTGCACAAGCAAGCTTTGTTTTTTACCAATGTAATCCATCTACTTATGTATCATGTATTTTTACTTATTCAAGTAATGAGAGTTGCTATTGTTCTCTCAATTTGTTCATCCGATTTGCTTCAGTTTTTTGAGCTTTCAAACACAAACTTCTTTGCTTTGTTTTGTTAATCTCTTTGATTAAAACTTAACAAATGCTATCAAGAGCCTGTTGACTTTGAGGGCCTTGGTTGTGCACTGTTTTATGGCTGATTCGTGTTTGAAAGAAAAGAAGTATGAGTTACTTTTGCTGGTCTGTTTAAGTGCTGCAAGGATGAGCTTCTCACCACCTCCTCCACCTGTTTTTGTTGGGGAAAACTACAACATTTGGGCTGTGAAAATGAAGATATATCTACAGGCACATGACCTGTGGAATGTTGTCCAAAATGACATAGAGCCACCTCCTTTGAGAGCAAATCCGACCATTACTCAGATCAGGCAGCACAATGAAGACTGTGCTGAGAAGTACAAGGCCATGTCATACCTTCAAAGTGGAGTTTTAGATGTTATCTTCATAAGGATAATGGCCCATGACTCTCCAAAACAGGCTTGGGATAAACTCAAGGAGGAGTTTCAAGGATTAGACAAGACTAGACAGCAACAACTGATGAACTTGAGAAGGGTGAAAGATTTCAAGAGAGCTTTGAATAAAATTGTACTCCTCTTATTAACTAAAGAATTGAACTTAAATAGAGAAAAAAAAGTCCTAATCCTAATTGGAAAAATAGTTCCCTTATTCTAATAAACTACTAAAATATAAAAAGAAAATAGTTCCCTTATTCTAGTAAACTACTAAAAGATAAAATAAAAATATTTCTAGAATATGAATAAAACTTATCTACCCAAATAAGATTTATCTACCTAAATAAATTTAAAATATATACATATTTCAACACCCTCCCTCAAGTTGGTGTATATATATCAATCATGCCCAACTTGCTTACAAGAAAATCAAAGCTTGTCTTAGAGAGTCCTTTAGTGAGTATGTCAGCAATCTGTTGTTTTGAAGGAACAAACGGCATGCACACTTGGCCTTCTTCAATCTTCTCCTTGATAAAGTGTCTATCAATCTCAACATGTTTAGTTCTGTCAAGTTGGACTGGGTTGTGAGCAATGCTAATGGCAGCTTTGCTATCACAGTACATCTTCATTGGTGAAGTTATTGGTTTCCTCAGCTCTTCCATAATTCTTTTTAACCACACCATTTCATAAATTCCTTGAGCCATTGATCTAAACTCAGCCTCTGTACTACTTCTTGCTACAACAGTTTGTTTTTTGCTTCGCCAAGTCACAAGGTTTCCCCAAACAAATGTACAATATCCTGATGTAGATCTTCGTTTGTTATTGAGCCTGCCCAATCTGCATCTGTATAAGCTTCAATTCCTCTTTGTTCGGATTTCTTGAAGAATAAGCCCTTTCCCGGTAAACTCTTCACCAAGCTTACTGCAAAAGCTATGTCTGGCCTTGTATGTGATAAGTAAATTAACTTACCAACTAATCTTTGGTACTGCCCTTTATCAACTAATCGACCTTCTTTATTTCCAAATTTTACATTTGGATCAATTGGTGTGTCAGCTGGGTGGCAACCACTCATCCCAGCCTCTTTTAAAAGATCAATCACATATTTTTTCTGAGAGACCACAAGACCCTTCTTTGATCGAGCAACTTCTATTCCAAGAAAGTATTTCAAAGGACCCAAGTCTTTAATCTCAAACTCCAATGCTAGATACTCCTTGAGACGTCTTATTTCATCCACATCATCTCCTGTAAGAATGATATCATCGACATAAACTATAATAACAGCTATTCTACCTTTTTGTGAATGTCGATAGAACATTGTGTGATCAGCTTGCCCTTGTGAGTAACCTTGTTTTTTAAAAACTTGAGTGAATCGTTCAAACCAAGGTCGAGGAGACTGCTTCAAACCGTATAAAGATTTCTTGAGTTTACATACTCGAGTTCCAAATTTTTCTTCAAAACCTGGAGGAGGATCCATGTAAACTTCTTCTTCAAGTTTTCCATTTAGGAAAGCATTCTTCACATCTAGTCTGTAAAGACCAATCAAGATTTACAAAGAATTGATAAAAGAACTCGACGAATTTAATTTGGCCTTTGGAGCAAATGTTTCAAGATAATCTATCCCGTATGTTTGAGTGTACCCTTTTGCTACCAACCGGGCTTTGTATCTATCTAAAGATCCATCTGGTTTGAATTTGGTTGTGAACACCCATTTACATTACTGTTTTTTTTCCTACAAGTAATTCCATTGTTTCCCATGTACTGTTTTTTCAAGAGCACGATCTCCTCTAAAATAGCCTCCTTCCACTCGGGAACTCGTAAAGCATCTTTCATATTTTTGGTATTTGGACAGATGTCGAGACACGAAACAAAGGTTGAGAATGTCAAGATAAGGCTTTATAGGATACAAAGTTAGACATGGGTATTTGACAATATTTCTAACACCTTTTCTTTTGGCAATTGGAATATCTAAATCGAGAAAATTCATTGGTGGATTATGAGCTTTACCGGCTTTTGACAGGATCTTGCGGGTCGGATGCTTGGTGATGAATCTGGTGGATTCCACTTTCTTGATTTCGATTTCTTCTTGAGTAAACAATTAACTCCTTTGTTTGTTCTTTATTTTCATGATCAGACTCTACACCTTCATCCTCCTTTTCATTAACATTAACATCATTAATTTTTGTGTTAATTATAAATTCACCTTCTCCATTATTAGAATCCCTATGTTGTATATTCCTAGTCTCTTCTTGATCAATTATAGAATCTTCTTTAGTATAATTCCCTCCCTGAAGATTAGAATGAAAATAAGATTTTGTTTCAACAAATGTGACATCCATGGTAACTATAATCTTCCTATCAATTGGATCATAACATTTGTAACCCTTTTTATTAGAAGCATAACCAACAAAGACACATTTTTTGCTCTAGGATCTAGTTTACCTTGGTTGTGAAGATGAACAAAACACTACACCCAAAAACTCGGAGGATAAATCAGTAATCAATTTAGAGTTAGGAAAGCTATCTTTAAAGAGACTAAAAGGAGTTCTATAATTTAGAATTTTACTGGGCATTCTATTAATAAGATATGTAACTGTTAACAAGGCTTCGCCCCAAAGATAACGTGGTACTTGACTAGTGAACATCAAGGCTCTAGTTACTTCCAAAAGATGTCGGTTTTTTCTTTTTGCAATCTCATTTTGTTGTGGTGTATTTGTACAAGAACTTTGGTGGACTATTCCATGTTTGGTTAAGAAAATACCTAATTGGTCGCTAAAAAATTCCCCACCATTGTCAGTTCGAAATACTTTATTTTCACACCAAATTGTGTTTTCACCATAGCATAAAAAGATGAAACACATTTTAACTTCGGACTTATCTTTTAATAAAAACACCCAACAAAGTCGAGTATGATCATCAATAAATGTGACAAACCAACGTTTTCCTGAAAAAGTCGAGACTCTTGAAGGTCCCCAAACATCACTATGAATTAACGAAAAAGGTTTGGAGGCTTTATATTTTTGAGGTGGAAAGAATGACCGATGATGTTTAGCCAATTCACAAAATTCACAATGATATGAAGAAGGACTTTTATTTTTAAATAGATTAGGTAACAAATATCTTAAATAAAAACACCCAACAAAGTCGAGTATGATCATCAATAAATGTGACAAACCAACGTTTTCCTGAAAAAGTCGAGACTCTTGAAGGTCCCCAAACATCACTATGAATTAACGAAAAAGGTTTGGAGGCTTTATATTTTTGAGGTGGAAAGAATGACCGATGATGTTTAGCCAATTCACAAAATTCACAATGATATGAAGAAGGACTTTTATTTTAAATAGATTAGGTAACAAATATCTTAAATAATAAAAATTAGGATGTCCAAGCCTATAATGCCAAATCATAACCTTATCAAAATCAGAAACTGAATTTAAACATAAAGTAGTTGTTGGTTGACTTAGATGGTCGTCTTCAAGAAAGTAAATTCCACCAAATTCTTTAGCATTGCCAATCATCCTCCCGAGACCATGTCCTGAAACTTACACATAGAGGAGTCAAATATAACATGACAATTTGAGGATCTGGATAATTTCTTGACCGATATGAGATTACAAGCTAGATTTGGCACATGTAAAACATCATGTAAAACCAAGGAAGATGAAATTTTAATGATTGCCTTTCCGGCTATTGCCGAGAAGGACCCATCTGCTACTTTGATCTTTTTGTTTCTGCGCAAGGTGTGTAAGTTGAAAAAGAAAATGACGCTAGTCATGTGATCACTAGCTCGAATCAACGATCCATGTGCTTGTTTTACAAGGCTTGACTTTGAAAAAACAGAAAAATCAATACCGATTGGGCAAAGAGGAAGAAGGATTATTGGATGAGTTAGGAATAGAAGAATTCATCCAAATTGTGGTGATTGAAAAACTTGTGTAGATACTCTAATTGTTCCTTAGTGAATGGAGACCCTTCCAGAGAACTTTGGCCCTCATAATTTCCATTAGTTGTTTGGAAAGCTCGCTATCCCCGATTGTGAACCACGACCATTGCCATTCTTTTCCTTCCATTTGTCGGTTTCCCATGGAGCTTCCAACACGTTTCACGAGTGTGCCAATATTTTTTGCAGTGATCGTACCAAGGTTTTTTCTTTTTTTCACTATCATCATTATTTTTAATAGTTACAAGAGCATAATTATCATCATTAGCTTCAAACCCTGGCTTTAACATTACTTTTCTCCTTGTCTCCTCTCTTCTAACCTCAAAAAAAATCTCACGAAGTTTTGGAAGCGGTTTTTTCCCTAGGATCCGAGATCTCACTTCATCAAATTCTTTACTTAAACCAGCCAGAAACAAATAAGCTCTTTCATTCTCTTCTTTTTTCATAACTTTTACACCATCTCCGGGACACTCCCATTCATCATTATAACACTGATTCAGTTCTTGCCAAAGAGACATCATCTCATTATAATAAAGAGTAACTTCTTTTTCCCCTTGCCTAGCTTTCCACAGTTTTATTTTTAACTCAAAAATCTGTGAAGCGTTTTCTAAATCTGAATAGGTGTCTTTCACAGCGTCCCAAACATCTTTAGCAGTTGGGAGAAAAAGAAAAGGTTTACCTATGGAAGCTTCCATGGAATTAATAAGCCACGCAATTACCATAGAATTTTCTGACCTCCACTTGCTCATCTTTGGATCACCCACCGTGGTTGCTCAACTTCTCCATTTAAATGACCTAGCTTGCGCCCATCAATTGCTAATTTTACTGATTGCGACCATTCCAGATAATTCTTGCCATTCAACTTGTGAGATGTCGGTTGAAAAGAAAAGTGAGACGCCTCGTCCCTTGAGTCATTGTACTCTCGGTAGTTGTTTCAATCTGTAGAACTTTTTCCTCTGCTTGATTGTTGGATCTCTTATCTCCAGTGAAGGTTGTTTTAACCATGATGTTACTAGAGATTTTAACCTAGCTCAGATGCCATGAAAGATTTCAAGAGAGATTTGAATAAAATTGTACTTCACTTATTAACTAAAGAATTGAACTTAAATAGAGAAAAAAAAGTCCTAATCCTAATTGGGAAAATAGTTCCTTATTCTAATAAACTACTAAAACATAAAAAGAAAATAGTTCCCTTATTCTAGTAAACTACTAAAAGATAAAATAAAAATATTTCTAGAATATGAATAAAACTTATCTATCCAAATAAGATTTATCTACCTAATTAAATTTAAAATATATACATATTTCAACAAGAATAAGCTAGGTTTGCCATCAATCCACCTATTTGGAAAATTGCTTCTCTTATTTTGCTCTTTGAAAATGGCTTATCAAGCTCTCGAAGATGATGAAAGTTTAAGTGTTATAATATGCTTTTGATATTTTGGATGTCACCCGTGTCTTGTTGATAGAATATACTCTTGAAATGGTCCAAGAAGATTGTTTCATGGTTTGTGGTTCCTCAACCCATACATTATCAATGTTCTTTAAACACTATACTCTATTGCGTGAAAAAAATTAGTATTCCTAGACTTCTGCATCCAATGAAGTTTTTCGTATTCCTCCAAAATGTTCAGCTCATTTCTTATCTTCCTTTTGACTATGTCAACTTGAGCCTCGATTAAGAGCATTTCTAAGGCTTTCCTCCGTTGCATATTTCCAAATACCTCTTTATTCCACCTCAAGAGGAAAGTTTTCTATCAATGAAAACATTGGTGATCCCACCGGCCTCAAAATGATATGGTCTTCTTTGGAGTGGAAGGCTAACTTTAGTGGAAACAAGTACCGTACCATGGTCTAAACAGTGCAGAGGAAGATTGCAAACTGAAATACTCTCTATTTCAAAGAAAATTAGCATTCGCAAAAGCACTGTAACCTCTCCTAAACTTGATCCTTGATCCGACCCCATCTATTATTTGAAGTGCATTGAACCACACTTGAACGAAGCAGAACATTTTCACTACAACAAATGATATCAATTATGCATTCACAATCCTCAGCCAAGTTATTGACCTTCCACCCAATTTGCTTTTATTGCATGGTGTCTTATATAACTCATGATGTATTATTATTTGTTACAAATAATATAGGAAATAAAAATCATATGATCCTAAACAAACTGCTACGACCATCAAATATATCCACAAGGGAACTGATGTTATAATGGGGCACTGCTACCAAATGAACTTCCTAGATTCGGATGAGAAGCTTGATGGAGGGAGATTTTGATTGTGTGGCTTTGAGATGATTTGTATATATCTCTACACTCCTCAAGGTCAGCATCACACGTCAAAAGCACCCACTCGTTATCATCGTCCAAGTACTTGAGACACATTCTGCTGACATCTTCGATTTTGAATCGCTTTGCAATCTCTTGTTGCACATCTCTAAAACCCCAACTCGGTTGCAAGCTGAACCTTATTTTAACTTCACCAAATGTTGCTTTTACTCTGAAGGCACCCCCGGTTCGTAGATTCTGGCCACCAGTTTTTGGCCCTGGTTGTGTCTCCAAAGGTGGAAGCTCACCCAATGTTTTATGGCTTTGGGATCTTGCTAGCAGCTTAGGCTCCTCTTGATTCAACGAGTGCAATTCAGCATCACTACGAGCTCTCTTTAGTGCTCCACCAGGGTCTTCCACTATCAACCCATCTGAACTACATAATGCACTGATACTCGTACTATGCTGTTTCACTCCCATGGAACAACAGGTACTTGAACCAGAGCTCCGGCTGCATGAAGAAGATGGAGACTTCGGAGCAGCAGCTCCTTGGCTGAACATGCAGTTCTCAAGTTGAGGTTCAGATGGCTTTGAATGCCCACTGATCTTCAAAGACGAAGAAGGGCCATTACCAGAAAGGTTTGGTGAGCTAAGTTCCGGGAAGCTTGAGTAAAACGACCCTATTTGAATGGCACCCTTAGCACCTTGGACTGAATCAATCACAAGTTGGAGTTTCCTTAAAGAGTGGCCTACCTTCTTAATTTTCCGAGAAGGCCATCGAGTGATCCCATGGTGCCTGCATATCCTTTTCAAAGTAGTAGGGCACACTGCAATAGAATGAATTCTGTTAAGCTCTCTTTGAGACAAAATGGAACAAACTGCTAATGTATGGATGACAACAGCATTTGCGAATATCAATCCAAAATAAGGTACAGTGACAGAAATGTGGCGGTAAGAATGCAAAGGCAGAAACCGGGCTGAAAACATCATAGAAGGCAAGATGCCTTCCATTGTTCTATGGACACCGTATCTTGAAAATTAACTTTTCATTGTATCAATAAGAACTAGGGTGTCTTAAGTTATATAACACCTTATATATGTATATATACTAGGCTAAATCGATCTCTATCTACAAGAGATGCATTGCTGCATTTATGTGGTAACATTACTTGAGCTATATGATTATTTGAATGAGTAATAATGTGAAGCTTGTAATTCTAATTAAGTATTTCCCTACCACCGATACTCTTGGCAGCATCTTTAAGACTCCCTGCAAAGTATTGTCGAAGAACCTCCAAGCTGATTGTCTTCTCCATCTTGGTTCGTCTCTTCTCACCTGCTCTTTTACTGGGTAAAACGCCACGCCCACCAGAAGAACTGGAGTCACCCCCACCTCCCTCAACACTAGCATTGCTTTCAGCGTTTTGATGAAGCTGCTGAAAATCCGAAAGTACCTCCTTATCATGTAACTCTAATTGAGTGTCTTCCCAATGAGTTGTCACCTTAAACTCTTCTTTTGGTTCTTCCTTTTGATATTCCCACGAGACAGAAACACCTTTACCCTTCTGTTGAGCCTCCATCATGTGGGCAATCCACGATGACTCTTCCGGAGAGTTCTCTTTTGCAGAAGAAACCGTAAATTGAGTTTCTTCATTGTCTGATCTTCCGTCCGATGCAACTACAACTTCCTTAACAGGCAGGATCACTTCTTCCTCCAGCATCTTGTCCACAACTACATGCAAGCTCTGGCAAGCCTGCTGCATAAAACTGCTCAATGAGTTCAGCATCTGCTTTTGTGCTTCACTGTCATGGCAATCTTTTGGTAAGAACAACTCCAAAACAAATTCAACCAATCCAGTAAAAATGCTTTGTAGTGGAATAGCTACAGCACCACGTAATCCAAACATCCTAGCATGGTGAGAGAGAGGATAATTTGTCTTGCTGAAGGCTGTTATATCAGTTGCAAAGCATTGTTTGTTTGTCGTGAATGCTCTACCAACTACACCTTGGCCTCTGAACATGTGGTGCTCCGAGCATGCCTCAAGGAATTCTGAAAATTCTTCATCAGCTACGAAGCAAGCAGCATCCACGGTGGAGACACAATGATAAAAGTTCTCATAAGAATGTCGGCATCCACTTTTACCTTGATTCAGGCATGGAGCCCATGTCAGAGCCAAAGGCAGTTTATATGTCTTGCAAACAGATCTTAGAACCTCGGCTATCTCAGGCAATGCAGCTTGATACAACTCGTTACAAGCCTGTGCATTAGACAACTTCCTTCGGTCTCAGAAACGAATGATAAAATTTTGAACCATCAAAAACTACGGTTTTAAGATACCATTCATTTACCTCGACATTAGGAGGAGTGAAGTTGGGAGAGCTCCTTAGATCAACAGCCTGCATGTGGATATGAATTATTTAGACCCCAATAAACTGATCCATGGCAACTGGCACTTCTGAAAGGTTTTTTTTTTCCCTTAATCTATTTAATTTTCTTTTTTAAAATGAAAAGTCAAATCCTAAAGATACAATACGAGTTTAGACTTTATCGACAACTTTTATCAATAAAAAGCAGAACAAGTCCTAAAACTATATATACAGTTAGTTATTACAGTGTTAACTGATTAAACTATGACAGTTTCAGATGATAAATAAAGAAGAACAAGAAAAAAGAATAGTAGACCTCAAGAGCTTTGCAGACGTGCTCAAGTTCGGGACGATAATTGCTCTTTTGAATAGTTGTGACAATCTCAACAACACCCAAACATGTTCCGTTTGCTCGCTCGAAAACAGGAAGAGCAAGAGATCCTCCAACATTGTACTTCTCTGCAAAGCTAATACGTGGATATTCCTCACTTCTGAAGAAACGAACATCGGGTGTCCACTCAGGCAACTTCTCCAAGAATACACGGCCAGGCAACCCCACTGATTCCTTTGTATCCTCCTCGGCCGGGAAGTTATAGGATTTAGAAACATCTCTAAAGATTTCGAGACTCTTGCAATTCGAATTGAGAGAGTATGGCTGGCCTTCAGTAGTAAGAACATGTTTGCCTTCTCTGTTTACAGGCACCCAGATTTGAATAAGGAGGTCCCTATCTTTTGTAGATTCCTTCAAATATCCAATAGCCTGCATTAGTCTCTCTTTCACGGATAAAGAAGAACCGGATTCTGCGCTTGGTCCTATCCACCATCTACTGCCCAACTCAGTGCCTTGAACTATAAAAGTTCCAGGTTGTAACAATGATGAAGCATTCCCAACAGCCGACCCATCACGAGGGGGAGAAACTGATCTTTCGGTCTCCCCTTGATGCATTTGATGTAAGTTTGCATTAGAAGGAACAGTACTAGACTTATTGAGATCATTAGACGTAGAAGGAGCAGGCTGCATAAAGTTGAAATCATCATTAGTCTCTAACCAGCACCCTTCAAACAAGAGTTCATCCATAAGGTCCAAATCCATGGCAGCATCCACAAAGGTAGAATTGGGCGAAAAGTCACTGGGAACAGCACCATCGCCTTCCATGTCGACAAATTAGCTTGTAACAGAGCCTATATATTAGATTGGAATTGTAAACATGATCATCATCATGAGCCGAAACACAAAAGCACAGTAAAGATGAAAAATAAAAACAGGAATTTCCAGGAAAGGTTCCTTCTGCCAGAATCCAGAATCCCAATCTGTCCGAGGCGCAGAAACATCGTCAAGAAAAAGTTTGTTTTGAATCATGAACTGCAATCAGAAATGCATTTCAGAAGGAAGAAACCTTCCATAGTTGTTCATTCACAGTTAAAATATAAAAACGGACAATAGTACTGCTATAAAATATAGACCTCAATTGTACTTGCAGGTTTTAGTTGACTTAAAACAAATTAATCCACAAGTCAAACCATCAGCTTCCCCATACAATAATCAAACCCATCGTCCTTAGAATTTGTACTATCAATCATTTCTAAACGCCCCCTCAAACATAAACACCATGAATCCCATTTCTTAAAACCCTTAGTTTCATACAAATTCCCAAACCTTACTGTTAAAAAAACAAAACAAAAAACAAAAGCAAAAACCCTCACACATACATAAAAACAAACATACAACGAAAGAAAAGAAAGGGACTCACTTTACAAAGAATCTTTGAGAAAAATAAACCCAGTTTGGTACATTGGGTTTCGTTGTCTGTGTACTATAGAGTTTGAGTGAAGCAACCTAATAAATCTAAACAAAGATGTGTTTCTGTTCAATGAAACTTCCTTCTGTTTTCCTTCTTACAACACCCAATCACATAAAAAGGCATTAAAAAGTAAAAGAGAAAACAAAAACAAAAGCGAATATATATATATATAATACAAGCCAATTTGCAACACAGTGATCAGTTTTGGTTGGACTCTGTGGCGGTGTTATTATAAAAACTACTCTCGGAGTCATACGCGTGAACAGTATTCTCTATATGGAAAACATAAGATCCCACTTCAACAACCAATCAGATTTTGTGTACCACAATGAGTAAAAATGGATAGTAAAAACTAAAACATAAAATCTGGGTGTTTTTTCTCTTTAATTTTGGGGTTATGTTGCTTGTTCTTTAGCCTGCTCAGATTCCCTGCATTTCATCTATATATTTAATGTGTGTTTGTACTATTTTGCTTTTAAATCTAATAAGTGGACTCATTTTTTTTTTTTTTATAATTAAAAACAAAGTAGGTTATGCGAAAGAGATTCTTGACCATACCCTCTTTAATTGAACTTCATTCAGTTGACTGAACGTTCTCGGACAGCCACATATGTAACTAAATTTCATTAATGTATGCTACTTATTTTATAAAATAGATTACAAATTTTTATTTACTTGTACAAATTTTAATTTCCCAATTTTTTTTCATTTGAAATTTAACTCCAAATAATAGATTTTATTTGTAAGATGATAAAAATTTTCAAAATATAATTATATTAAACTACTATAATCACTTGGTTAAATTTTTCTTTATTTTATTTTTATAATACTAAAATTAAATTAATCTATTTAATTAATTAGATTCAATTTTTATAATAGAGTAACTTGTTATGTACTTTCAACCAGCATAAGCTCTAGCGTAGATTTTTATTTTCTTTTATAGTTGAGTTGAGTTAGATATTATACACTATAATCTATAATTTGTTTTGTTTTTATATTATTTATATATATACTTTTTTCAACATTTATAATATATAATATATTTAAAGACACGAGTTTAGAATTTTTTTGAACAGACCAACATAACCATTTTTATTCATTATACTAATGAATTAGACATTTAGATATGTTTTTCTTTTATAAGTTTTATCATTTTATTAAATGAATTTATATACAAACAAATAACTTATATTTTTATTGAATTATTTTATATTTCAATTATTTTGTTTCCATTAACCAAAAATAAAAATATTTTATTACATTATTCTTAAATAATAAATTTTAATTATTTATAAAATAGGTAACTTTATATTTCATATATAAAAATTTATAAATAATATATCTCTATAATCTAATCTACTATATTATAATTATCTTATGAACTATTATGAACTATTATAGTGAATTTATTCAATATTAAAAAATAAATAGTAAAGAGTTTAATTTTTAATATTTCAAATTTTTTATAGTTTAAACAAGAGCTTTAATAATGATTAGGATTTTTTTATTAGCGCTATTTGTGAATGATCAAAATAATTGATATATTTTATTTATGTTTATTATTTATGATTTTGAATAATATTATTTTATATTAATTATGCTAAGTAAAATTATATTCTACTTTAAATATGGTAAAAATATTTTAATTATTATTTAAAATTTTTACTATTATAATATTTAAAATGCTAAATAAGTTAATATATTTTAATTATGTTCAACTATTTGAGTGATGGATTTTATTTTGCACTAATTATATAGATTAAAAACACATTATTTAAGAAGTAATTATAAATTTGACGATAAAATCATATGATTACTTTATAGTAAAGCCAAGAAATAAAATTCTTATTTAATGAATTATATAGACATAATAAAATCACATGCAACGCATGTAGCTTTAGAAATTAGTATATTCTAAAATATGAATTTTATTATAATATTTTAATTATTAAAATAGTTTAATTGTACTTTACAATAAATCTAAGAAATAAAACTATTATTTAATGAAATAGATGAATATAGTAAAATTACTTGTAATGCATATGACATTAAAATTAGTATATATAAAAACACAAATTTTGAGAAAATTTTAAATTTGTACTAGAAAACCCTTTATTTGTTATTATATTACTAAATTGAAATTAAAAATAATTAATCAATATATTATTTAACCATTAATGAAAATGATAGCATATTAAGATAAAATTAATTAACCTGGTTTTATCTTTTAAAAGTTTTACCAAAAAAATATCATAAATTATGTTCATATATTATTAATTAATAAATTTATTAGATGTATAAAATTATTTAATATAATTAAATAAATTTAAATAAAAAATTCTAAAATTTTCTCTAAAAAGTATCATATAGACAACTATAAATTTTATTATTCTAAACAAGCAGTATATGAATATATATTTTCTTTAAAAAAAGGAAGAGTTTATTGCTCTGTGAACTTTTTTTAGTTGGGCTAAAATGGCTAAATGCAAAAGAAATGAAGAAGACATAAAACATATTTATGTATTTATGTATTCTTTTAGAAAAAAATCTATACACTATCATATTTAGGAGTGAATAATCTAAAATACTGAAAATTTTAAAAAAGTTACGAGATTAGACCGATTTTATGAAAACATTTTCAACTGGAAGCGTTTTCCTTGCGTTTCATTTTTTTAGGGTTAAAGTTTTGTTTTTTAAAGTAAAGTTAGGGTATGGTTTTGTGGATTTTAGGATTTAGGGTTTCGTAGGTTTTTTTATATTTTTTAAATTTAAAGTTTAGGGTTTTTATATATTTTAAGTTTTTTATATATATATTTTTATAATTCTTTGATATGTAAAGTTAATAATTATTTAATTCGATGTTTAGAAGCATCGTATTTACACCCATCGTATATTTGAATTATTCGAATTGCAAAATTCAATTCGATTCAAAATCGAAACTTGAACTACTTTGTTTGATTAAATCTTAGTTTTTAATTTTTTTCAATTTTTTTAAAATGCAACTAAGTTTTGATCGTTATTTACAGTGCATTATTTTCGAACATTCAGATAGGTTCAATGCATTATTTTTTCCAATGCATTATTTTTGAACATTGAGATCGGTTCAAAAAATATATCTTGGAAATCCCAGGATATTTCATGGTTGAGTAGGGAAAAGTTTGGAGTTGAAATTGCTAGAGGGAAAACGTTCCATGTAAGATGTGATACAACATCAAGAACAAGGTGAACTTCCACATTGTTAAATCTCGATCTGACAAGTTCAAGGAGAAGTGTGCAATGCGAGACATCAGATGTGCATGGAAAATCATGGCTTCTGTTAAGAAGAAGATGGGGATATGGACCATAAAGAAATACACAGCTCCGCATATACGTGTTGTAACGAGTACTGCATCAAAACTAATTGGTATTTAAAGAGTTGAATTGCTAATTTTAACGTACTCGTGTTGTTGCAAGTATTTCATGGGATTATCCAAAATTAGATTCAGAGATGATCTCAAATATAATACTACCTATAATCAAAGCGAGTCCTAAGGTTTTTGTGTCGATTTTAATTGAAAATATCTATAGCCAATTTGATTACACGTCGTCCTATCATAAGGTGTGGATCGCAAAGCAAAAGGCGTTGGAGAATATGCATAATGGGTGGGATGCGTCGTACAATGATTTATGGCAATTGTGTCAAGTACTGGAGAGGTACATTCCAGGTTGCATAACCAATCTAAGAATGATGCCTACGTACTACAATAACTGATTGTTCCATGGATGTTGAGTGTTCTATTGTTTCTTCTAGACTTTCAAACAATATTGACAAGCATTCCAATACTGTAAGCCATTGGTAAAAATCAATGGTACCTTTATGTATGGGAGATATACCCATCGATTGTTGTTGGTTATGGCATAGAACAACAATCAGAAAATCCTAATGATTGCCTTTACAATAATGCCGGGAGAGTTAATAGACGATTGGGATTTCTTCTTATCTAGGTTGGGGAGGCATGTTTGCCCCAACCTGATATATGTGTCATTTCCAACAAGGGACATGGCATACTGGCCGCAATTGAACGACAAGGAAGCCTTTGAGACCACACACACCATAGGTATTATCTAAGGCATGTTACAGTGAACTACCATGGACAATACAATTATGCAAACTGATCAACATGGGTATGTATTCACCACCATTTCAATTGTTTGATATTTAACCGGTTAGCAGATGTTGAGTATTATGGATTAACTATTCACTTTCTCGATAGGGTACGAGCTCGTTAATTAACAGTGTCGAGGCGGGGTACTTCTCTAATATGTCATTCGATCACTAAACACAATTGTACAATGGAGGTCTACGTTATGGGCACATGACGATAAATCTGGTAGAATACATCGATTCCGTATTGAAAAGAGCATGCCATTTGCCAATAACCTCGGTTGTCAAAGAAACATATTTTCGTTTGGCTGAAGTTTTTCCAAAGTGAGCGAAGAAATAGGTTGGACAAATGCAGGGAGGTTGCATCTGCAGCGATAATGTATTGAGAGAAATTAGGAAGGCTATAGCACGAGCAAACTGTATGTATCCAATGTGTCACTCGTGCAAAGACCTATTGTTTCGGGTTATGGAGTTCAATAGACCAGACCAAGGTATTAACGAGAGAGCATATCGTGTAGACCTGAAACAACGAACTTACAACTGTGGAGATTTGACGCAATTCGTTTTCCCTGCACTTATGCAATTACAGCATGTAACAATCAATGTTTGGATCACATGAACTTTATGGATGAAGTGTACAAACTAGAACACATGTATAACATGTGGAGAAACGTATTAGCATCGATCCCAGAGGAATATATGTGGACGTTTGTATCAAGTGCTCCATTCGAGTTTTTACTCTATAGATCATTGTGTCGCAAATTAAAAGGTCGACCGACATCGACTTGGATACACAACAACATGGACATTCAGGAGAAGTCAAACCAACCGAGCTTATACAGATGGTATAAGAACCCATGGCATACAATGTCGTCATGTCTACATCGACAGAATGATATTAGGACAACACCTCATTAACATATTTATTAATTTTTTAATTCATACTCAAATTTTGAAGTAACTTGTAAACACCAGATTTTATTATACCATACAAAAAAATACAACTTTGTTCTATTGTTCTAATGCATGCTTGATTTAATAATATGAAATGACAATGACAACCAATTTTGATCCAAAAATGATGTTTATTTAAAACATAAGGATGTACAACATCGATACAATAAAAAACATTTCATATTTATTTAAAAATTTACGTCACAAGTACAAAAATAAAATAAATCAATCCAATCTTCGGTCAGAATGTGTACCACATCGGTGTGGTCGACGGTTGTGAGTCAAATTCCTTCTTGGTTCAACCTCTAGTACAGTTTTAGAAGCTATCTTAAATGGATAAGATTTCGTGACTTATCGGGCATTAAGAGACCCCCGATAATCATAAGGATGTTAGTCCAAGCACGTTGTTCTCTTTAGACTTTAATCGAATCCTCATTGAGCACATTGGAATTTCTTTTTAATTAATTCATATCTATCCAAGCTCCATAAATCGTTTTTGGAACCCTCACCAAAAGTTGCTTGTATACATCTCTCCAATCAAATGCGTGAACTCGAGCTGTAACTACATCTCCTCCAGAGTGATAGTACACTCGCTGTATAGAAAATGAAATGTGTGCGTCTCGAGTCTCCACCTTTCCACCAACAAGCTTGCAAGTGTGGGGTCCAATTTACACCCCCGACCGATAAGGGCCACGTGCAAAAATCTAGCATTTCACTAGTAGAGTTCGATTAAGGGTGATGGAGGAGCGGGTAGATTATAAATATACGTATTCAAAATTCGATCTTCCACCTATATATAAAAAAACATATAAAATATTAAATTCCAATATAACAAGAAAATAGTTAAATTAAATTACATTAAATATAATAAAAAATTATTACCATTTGCAATTGATCGACAGAAATGTGCTTGCCATCCAAAAGGATTAGAGATTGTGCTACTGTTAGTTTCAAAAAACACGAAATAAATTGTAATAAAAAAATATTTTACGAAAATCTTAAGACAATTTTAATAAAAAAAAAAGAGTTGAGAGAGAAATAAATTTTGAATGATAAATTAAGAGGGAATAGAGAAATTTGATAGAGATTTGAGAATGTAAGTGAGAGTTGAGATTGAATTGAAGAAAAAATGAAATGGGGAAATTTATATAGAAAAATAAAATAGTCTTTGGAGGGGAGCCGTTAGTCCCAATGACTAATTAAATAGTCGTTGGGGTGAGTGACAGTTTAGGGAAATGCTTCCAGTTGGAAGCGTTTTCTTGCAAATACGCTAAAAACGCTTCTAACTGGAAGCGTTTTTTTTGTAAATTAGTTAAAAACGTTTTCAGTTGAAAACATTTTCATTAAATTGGCCTAATCTCGTAAGTTTTCAAAAAAAGGACCTAATTTAATTTTTTAAAATTTTGGGTATTTTTAAGTTATTCACTCCATATTTAGAGTATTCAAACATATTAGTAACTTATTATATCTATTTATTTATTAGCATCTCGTTAGATAATTTAGGAATAAATATTAAGTATATTATTAATTATTATGTGATAACAAAAAGTAATTTAACCAAATATGTAGTATATTTTAAGTTTCTTTCAAATAAATATGACAAAATTTATTAATATAAAATAATAATTAAAACGATTTTATTAATGACATTTTATTATCAACTTAAAATTATAGGCATATTTCAATAAAAAATTATTAATATAAAATTAAAATAAAGGGAAGGATCCACTTACACAATGTAAAAATTAAAGTAATTCTACGTATTTCTATAATTATTTATATGATTAGTATTTTAACAATCCAACTGTTACTTTTCATGGCCTATTCATGTAGATCATTCATGCCAAATTTGATGTAAATTTAAAACTTCTAACTATTTGTTTTATTTTTAAAAAATCAACTGTTGAATATTTATTAATATATAGAGTATTTTAGATCGATATGATAGGGATATCAAATCGGTTTGAAATTTTACATGAATGACAAGTACAATTATATTGATAAATTCAATGATTGTATCGTTAAAATATTAATCATATAAATAGTTATGGAAGTGTGTAAAACTACTTTAGTTTTTACATTGTGTAAGTGGGCCCCTCCCCTAAATTAAATATAATTATTGTTGATAAATGTACAACAAAGAGTAGAACAAGGAAGAGGATGTGGTGATGTTGAGGAGGTTGGTTCACCTTGAGAGGCAGAGATCTAGAAAAGACAAGAGGACAAGAAAAAAGTTGGGGAGAAGGTTAAGGAGGATTAATGCTCAAGAATTGCTTAAGGGCTCCAAAAGATCATTTTTCCCATTGTTTGAGAGGGTATCTATAGGAGAGATCCTCTTGTCTGTTAGTATGACATGGTAGGTCGTTGCAAAGATGTTTCTATTAGGGAGTACGTGAAGGACATGCACATTGGGGCTCATTTTGTTACGGCAATACAAGGTTGTTATGCTCAAGTGGGGTACAATGATTTTTAAGGGTGTGTGTGAACATTGTGTTCACACTTAAAAAGCGGGTGCCTGTCAAAGATACTTACCAAGTGAGTGGACTATCTATAGAAGTTCGAGGTCCATGTCTCCTAGAAAGGAGTAGGTAGCTTAGGTCCCTTGCTAAATCAAGGGTCAGAGGAAGAGAAGAAGTTCGAGAAGGTTGGCCTCCAAGGCATCGAAGTGGGAGAGGTCAGTTAATGTAGAGTCAAAGAGCTATTTCGCATATAGTTTTTCATTTGACATATGTCCAAGTCTAAAAGGAGGTATAACAATAGTCTCCTCTCCTCCCCAAAAGTCGAAAGATGGGTTACAAAATGGCTTGCCTTGACACACCAAATATTATAAACTAGGTTACAAAATGGCTTACCTTGACACACCAAATATTATAAATTGAGAGAAAGGTGTGTGATTCGGAAGGTACAGTAGTGGGTAGTTCATTACGTTGCAGAAAATGAAAAGTTGCTTAAGTGTTTCTAGAATATTTGTCATAAATGTAGGATTGAATCAATTGCGGCTAGGGAGTAGAGGCAATAATGAGCAACAGTTGAAGGGTGATGTATGGTTAATTGCTATTACTAATGTTTCTATTATCAATTTTCAATATAAAACTACTAGATAGATCATAGTTTCGATAACAAATTCTTTAAATTCTTCAAAGGATACTTTAAATTCTTTCTCTAGTAGTTGACCAACACTTATTAAATTTTGATCAATTTTAGGTACATAAAAAATATTTACTATGTTTTTGTACCTTAAATTGTTGTAATTGCAATATTTCTTGTCCCTTTTGCATAAATATAACCACAATTTCCTATTTTGACTTAATGGCTTTAGAAGGCTTCAAATTCATCAAGAGAGTTTTGTCAAAAGTCATATGATTTGTGCAACCACTAGTAACCAACTAGCTCTTCTGAAGAACTTTTAGTTGAAAAATACATTGTGACAAACATTTATTCTTCCCCGTCTTGATCAACTACATGGGCTTCTTTGTGCTTCTATAGGTTGATTTGCAAACACATGTTCATGTCCAAATTGATTGCATTTGCTACATTTTGCATCCAGTCTCTTCCAACATTCATATGGTGGATGACTTATTTTACCGCAATGCTAACAAGGTGGGTAGTTTTTCTTTGAACTTCTACCTTGCTAAGAGTTTGGTCGTTTGCAGACTTTTCAGCAAATGTCACCGAAGTCTTTCTATCATTTTTTTCTTTTTGTGCTTTCCTACCTCCTCGTGCTTGACTAGCAACAACTCTATCAAAGTAATTTTAAATAAATCTTTTGTGTTTTTAGAGGCGGTTGTTGAAGTTTCATATATTTCAAGCACTGTTACAAGATCTTTTTTCAACCATTTTGGAATCTAAAAAATGAGTGCCAAGCAACTGTACTTTGTTGGCAATGCCAAGTAATTTGTATAAGTATTGTTTAATTGTCTTAAACAATTTCATCCTCCACAACTCAAATTCCTTTATGCTCCGTTTGGGAACATAAATTAGAAAATTTGCATTTAGATTTCAATTATTATGTAAATGGTAAGAATAAAATGCATATATTATGTATAAATTTATTGAGATTAAATCTAACAAATATAAGAAATGTATAAAAACATGGATTTGTTTAATCCAAAAATATTTTAAGGATTGCAACTTCATTATTAAATAGGCTTCTAGCAAATCCATGAATTTGAAAAATGATCATGAATGTTATATTACTAAATAGTTTACTATTCAATTTACACCATTTTTTAAATCCTAATTCCGAAACATTACCTTATTAAATTCAACACATGCATGCATTGTATCCCTTCATTTGAGTTAGTCCTACACTTGTTTGGATAATTTGAGAAACATAATTATCGTGAAACTTGTTGAAACAGTAGCAAACAAGTTGCTTTTGCCTTGGACTTCTTGCCTTTTATTTTTCTTATGGCTTTTGATTCGGACCAACCAGGATAAGTTTTTTTTTTTATTTTTTATAATGGAGGATTTTTATATTCCTTTTCCATGTCCTATGAAAGATCAAAAGCCTCAAAGTAAGTCCCTACTGTTATTGTCTAAAGTTGATAATTCTTATCTTTGAATACATAAAATATTTGGAAAAAAATAGTACTTTTAGTCTCAATTACGCTCACAAATCATTAAGAAAAATAGCTCGATACCAATTAATTTTTTTAAAAAAGTAAGAAAATAATAAAGTAAAAAATTATAGTATTTAAAAGTCACTCTACAATGCTAACTAATACACAAGTGAGTTTCAATTATTCAACTATCAACTCTTTAAGATAGCTAACTTACAATAAAAAATAGATAGTTATGATACTATAAATTAGTAAATATGATCTTGAAGATCCAAAAGTTGACGAATAATTCCCTTTAAAATAGGGATATTTTATGATTATAAATCTTGATTACTAGTGTGATAATATAAGGCAAAGTTTTATTTATTGCACATGTATTATAATAGCTAGACATAAAAAAATAGTTAGTACAATCAGGGGTAAAGTCAGGAAATTTTTTTAAGAGGATCGAAATTAAATCGTAATTATTATGATAGTAAAAATACAATTTTTAAAGGATTAAATCAAAATTTTATCATTTTAGGGGGCAAAGTACAAATTTACCTTTATTAATTTATAATTTTAAAAGTTAAAAATAAAAAATTTTCTATTTTAGGGGGACTGGGACCCCTACGAGCATCCCTAGATTCAACCCTGAGTACAATTTTTAATTTGAAACTAGAAAAATAAGCAAAAAACTCTTATAAAAAAATAGAATTTTTCTTGATTTTTCAAAACAAGTCATATAAATAGCTAAAATTATCAAATAAAATAAATTTATTACTAATTCATATACTAAAATACGATAAATAAATAATACTAGTAACAAAATTAGCATCAAAGCTTGATAAAATTTTTAGTGTCAAAATAGAAATCATAATAAAGCAGATAAGTAGAGTTAATAATTTGACATGTCTCTTAATTATTAAAATATAATATAATGTAAGTCAAAAGATTATTTCAAATGAGGTCTTATTTTTAACCTTACCCATAAAGATATAAAAGAAAAATACTAATTCAATAGTTACAACAAAGATACGTGCAGAAATTGATAAATGGAGACATTGACAGAGTTTTTTTGGACAGATTTGAAATAGTTAGGAAGTTAAAGAGAATAGAATGTGCAACGAGCGAAGGGGCCATTGTTTTTATGCAGAAAATGGTTGAAAAGCTCGGCAAAATGGCTCTTACGTTCTGGGGAAGCCATGACATGACCTCTCCCTCTCTCGGGTTGCCGCATCCAAGCAATAATGCTTTGCTTCAATTTAATACTAATTATTCATTAATTAACAACATTTAATTACGATCATGATTCAGATGTGGAATCCCACTGAGTCATAATTTAGAGAAAGTAAAAGGGTTCCTTAAATCTGATTGCTTGAGCAAAGACAGGCAGACCCATGTTTGCTCTCCAGGAAACAGTACAAGTTTACCTAATAATTCTCAAATCTCCAAACTTAATTATGATAATTAAATCAATGTTTTAGCACATCCCATTGATGACTTCAGCTCTGCTACCCTAAAATATTCCAACCCTTTTTATTTTATTAACTCAACCCCCATTGATGACTTCAGCTGCTACTCATTATTTATTGTTCCTGTTTTTTTAACCTTTCTTTGTAACATGGTTGCTCCTTTGTTTATTTACATAAAAGCAACACAAATCACACTTTTATATATTATTCCTTACTTGCTTTCAAAATATTTCTCTTTTAAAATCCAAATTAAAATTCTATTATTGTATATGGTTTAAATGGCGGATGTGTTGAGGTTGGCTAACCCTAACCACATCTTTCCTCCATTTTTCTTCTTCTTGAGCTTAGCCATTGGTTTTCATGTCTGACATCAAGCATCTTGTCACGTTTTGAATTTTGCATTTCAATTAAAAGTGGGGGTCATTTTATATATGCTTCTAATTGAGCTTCTCTTTTTTTTTTTTCTTTCAAAAGTTTCTCATTTTCTTTTAGTTGATTTCTTCCCACTTTTAATTAATAATTTCTTTTTTTTAGAAAAAGGGGGTTATCAGCTATCAACTCGAAGTGATTGATGTTAATCTAATCACTAATTAAGAGCTAGAAATTAAACTTATCGAAAATGACCAAAACCAAGTAAACTTACTTTATTCTCATGTGGACACCGCTTTTATTCACCTTATATCTTAATATCTGAAAAAGAAAATTAATCTATTCTTTTCTCTTTTGTTTCTTATATATATATATATATATATTTGTAGTAGTGGAACGTTCAAAAAAATATGCAGGTTTTAACCCATTTATGAATGATGATTAAATTTGTATTTGATGATATTTGAGAAGAAAGATAATTGATATTAAAAGTGGAAAGGAGTTAGAAATATGTATTTGAAGAAAAGCAGAACTTGGTAGAGTAAGGAAAAAATATGAAAAAGGTTGTGGTTAGGAAATGGACAAATGAATCAATTAATTTAAGATTGGATAAAGCAATATTTGTTTGTGATGTATTCTTCTCTTATACAATAGGAGAGTCTGAGTTAGTGATTACGTGACGAATGGGCCGTTCATTAGTCAACTCTATCCTTTTTTGTTGAAGGGAGAAAAAAAATGAAAAAATAAAATTGTTGCTGACGATGAAAGGGAAAGGGATTCACAGTGGATATCCCCCTCCCCCCCCCCCCCAAAAAAAAAACATTTTTTATTGTTATTATAGTTTGAAAATGGAGATTCTTCTGCTTTGATAATCAATATAAGTTTTGATGGAGATGAAACCCAAGGTTTTGGTTTTATATATATCTATTATCCTTGACGAATGATTTTCATATTTGGCGATATGGGGAGATGATGGTGGATACCTACCAATTTACTGTCAAACAGGATAACGATGACATGCAGTAGTAGTGGTTGGATACATGAAAGCGCTTAGATAGATACCTGGAACATTATTATTATATGTTGGATTTAGAAATCTGGAATCAGACAAGAATAGTTGACTTTTGCTTCAGCTAAACTCCACTTATTAATAACAGATATATCAATGGTGGCAAGGTGTTTAAATGGAAACCCAGAAATTACATGGTAGAAGAAACAAACTTTTGTTCTTCCTCACCATGTTTACAGTGTGTCAACTTTAGATATCACGTTCATGAACTGTTGGATGAATTAAAGATCAAAAACAAATAAAAATTTGGAAATGTTATTTAAACATAGTACTAAGTTGGGTTTAGTGTTTAAATAAAAAGGAAATCGGTGTCAAATATATGAGTATACAGAATAATTCTAATCCTAGGTTACAAGTCACATACAACTTTAGTTCTTCAGAGACTTAACCTCAAATCCAAAGCTAAGCCTGAGGGATATGAATCATTTTGAAGAGCAGCTGGTGGTAAATTCAGATCCAATCCACAATCTTCCTTTGCTGTCAAAAGGTTGAGTGATGATGCCTCATCATCCCCTTTCTCCCAACGATACCTTTTATGCCCACCTAAGGCTTGACCACTAGACAACAACTTCCAACAAATGCTGCATTTGTGACCCAACACCATCATCATCTTATCCTCATCAAAGCTATGATCCTTGACATCGTAGCCCTCGCTTCTTGTTATCGCGAAACAACCCTTGACATTCTTGTGGCTAGCCCACTGACCCCCTAATGCTTGGTGTGACGCGAGACCTTTCTTGCAACTCGAGCATTCGAAACGGATATTTGCACCCAAATGTTGTGAAAAAGCTTCGGTTTCTTGAACCTCGGGTCGATAACTTGTACCACATTCGCTCTCACTAGCGGTGGAACCATTTGCCAGCATCAATAAGGAGGCTGCAATTTCATGATCGTCCTCAGTCATCAAGGTCTCCACATTACTTGCGGCTTTAACAGGGCGGCAATAATTAGGAGGGGGGTTAATTCCACGCCACTGTCGCTCAGGGTGACATCGCATATGTCCGAAAAGTGCTTTCCATGACCAGAACTTCTTGCCACATTCAGTGCAAGGACGTGTAATCTTTGGTGCAGCAGGGTCAGGTTTTTTGGCATATTTAGGCCTGGAAACGGTGGTGCTAGAACAAGTCGGGAATTGACCAACGTCGACCTTTACTACTTTTGTACGTTTCTTGCGGGGTTTTGGATCATAATTCACAGTATTGCTTGAAGAAGAAGGCAAGTCCAGGACGTTATGTTGGGTAACAGAAGAAAGGAATCGAAACCCATGATCAGAATCAATGTTTTCGTTCATTTTCAGTAAAAAGAAAAGAGAGAAGAAAATATCAAAGAGACAATGGAGAGTTGAAAGAAGGAAAAATTGTAAAAATGGAGGCTGTGGTGTTTTTGTAGGAGTGAGGGCAGTTACTAAGGTTATGGGACAGGGAAGTTATCAAGTGAGCGGTTTTTTTCAGTTAGGATGTTGGAAACATGGGGTGGTTTACATTTGGGTTATGCTTCACTGCTTTCACCAAGTATAATATGTTACTTGGTGCATACGGTAGACCCTATAATCATGCCACTTTCTTTATGGATAAAGTTTCTTTTTTTAAAAAAAAAAATTATTTATAAAGGAATCAAAAGTATATTTAACACACCTCAAAAATAGCCTAGTGTCACAATTGTATTTAAAAAAAAAGTAAATTTAACAAAGATAACTATATTTAAAAAAAAAAAGACAATTATTACCAATGTCTTAATAATCAGATTAATGATCAAACCGTTCAAATCACTAATTTCCAGTTCATGAAACAATATTCCATTCGATTAAGTAAAAAATGGTATAACTAACGGTCAAGGTTCTATGAAAACATTTAACAAGAAGTTTATTCTGTTTCCTGAAAAATAATTTTCGAAAAACATATATCCACTTTGTATTTAGCCAAACCCCATATAGTTAAATCTCAGAAGTAAATAGAAAAGAAGCCAATTTAGCAGGAAGGGCTGACTAGGACAAATATGAGAAAAAAAGGATCATTTCACTACAATATGACAGTACAGTTTGAATTTGATACTTTCCAGCATTTTTTCTAAGAAAAATACACAGATGGATAATCCAAGGTGAAACCCACAGAATAACATAGTCACCCCAGAGTGACCACTGCAGGAAAAAAACTAGGATGAACGAAGAACCAATCACGAGTGCAGCCACTTTCTATGGACCGGTTACAACTTACTACACTGACTACCTTGCACTTGATGCCTTTTCATTTGTGTGACTGATCTGGTTGAGTGGAGGGTGCTTTAACCATCTTCATAGTTCTTCCCATGACATTTAAAATGCTGACACGCTGCAACTCTTTTGCTGGGAAAAGAAGATCAGATTATATCAGATCCACGATGCACAGATGCAGTCATAGGTGCTAAAGGATCAACTAAAGGAAACAGATGGCACCATAAGAATGCTACTAATAACAAAGATTGTGGACATCAAACCACGTCCAGTTACAATATGCTGTCTTGGAAATAACCAATTAATTGCAAAGGTGGTATGTTATAAATATGGTATACATTTGACCTCCTAAAAACTGAATCTTTTTATATCTATACATCCGGCTATACATACTTAAATGCCACCTTTCCGCCCAAAGCCCAAACTACAAACCAAAAAAGAAAGACAGATAAATTACCTTCCTCCAGTGAGAGCTGAATTGATCTTTTTTCCAGCTCAATAGCATGTCTGCTGAGTTCAACTGCAGAAAGACATCGAAGCACTGACAAGATAACATGAATAAATTGTAAATCAGTATTGTAAGAATTTTATAACTGGAAAAGCAGTTTATCGGAAGACTGATTCATCACATGGACATACTCTGGATATAATCCTCTTGATCGGATTGGTCCAACTTTTTCAGTAGCATCTGCAATTGATAATATCGCTCTTCCCAGTGAAGTTTCCTAATTCCTTTCAGGCTATCCAACAAAGGAGAAGTAGTAACAACTGGATGTTGACTGGATTCTGAGGGTGTTAATTTCATAGCAGACTTTCCAGGAGGTAAAGGTACGGAAGGTTTGGAAGATGATCTTGTCAGTGATGCCATTGGTAGTGGTGCAAGAGCTGGAAAACAAGGAACTCTCAACTCCTTTATTTGGGATTTTAGTTTGTTACTTTCCTCCGGTTGTCTAACTTGCCTCATTTGTTGGCAATTACTTGTGCTGGTATAGTCAAAAACACTGCTTTTGCCTAATTCTGCTTCGCATTTTCTCCGGACATAGACAAGGTGCCCATTTGCAGCACAACTGCTTGGAGATTGGCATTGCGAGGGGCTCACAGGACATTCAGGGGATGGTCTCTTAGTTCCAGAAACCTTGATAGGATCAATACCAGGACCTCTATCTTTAGGAAATGGAGAGCTCCCTGCAGAGTTGGGCACAATTCTATTTTCGTTCTGGAGGTCTCTCAATGGTGTCTTCTTTGCACCAGCTGGAGGTTGCTTATCACAGATGGGTGAGTTATTCTCTGGGTTCAGCATTCCATATTCACTGAATTTAGGGTCTACCGTTTGTTGAACCATCTGATGATGTTTGATTCTGGTAAGACCATGGTCATCATAAAAGAACCCAATTTAAAACTAACCACTCAGTTCTTGAACTAAAGAAAGAAAAACAGCTTTTTGGAGACATAACGTCTGCAACCTGAATGACTAAATATACCTTTTATGCAATCTATTACATATGCTTACCATAAATAACCAGTAGAGCTCAGATTTGGCTTAAAGTGGAAAAAACAATTAAGTCAAACGAAGCAAATTCCAAAGCTATGATCAGTCCCCAGTAACAGATCAGAAAATTGACCACGCACATAGAAGAAAATCAA
This sequence comes from Gossypium arboreum, assembly GCF_025698485.1. NCBI lineage: Eukaryota > Viridiplantae > Streptophyta > Magnoliopsida > Malvales > Malvaceae > Gossypium > Gossypium arboreum. Next base: position 104,595,348 of record NC_069071.1, on the reverse strand, counting down.
GCAGGCCGTGGCATCATAACTTGGACAAGAAAGGCAATACAGTAGACAGTATGAAACTAAATGGATGTTTTATCTGATTATGAAAATCTGAACTTAATTACCAGTACATCTTCTAACTATTAACAACAACCATAGACAACGAACGTATCGGTACTTGGGCTGTAACTTGAAACCAAATTAAAAATGGAACTTGTATCATTTGAGAATAAAGTTTATACTAAAATGCATTTGAAATTGAATCCTCATGTTTAAGATCAATATTTTTTTCAATTCCAAACAAAGCATGACTGTAGGTTCCCAAGGAGCTCCATTGCATCCTCCACGCATTTAGGTTTAACTTTCTTTTCACAGCAATAAGAAACAGACTTCGCATACCAAGATGTGACAGTGGTACAATTAATTTATTGCCAGTGACATTGAACGAAGAATATTTTGAATAATAAATTGTAGAATTGTGGATTACATCAACCAAAAGCAGAAACTAACTGGAAAAAACAGAAAGAATCAAAGGTGGAGACAAACATATGCAGACTAACAACACCATTCTTTCAATTTCTCTTTGATTCTATAAACAGAAACACATTACAGACTGCAAAATTCTAAAGCCCCAGTAACCTAGGCATTACATTCAACACAAATAAATAAAAAATGTTGGCACATAGGATTTGTAAAATGCATTGAAATTTGAAAGAATACTACCCATTGAATCAAAATGCGGAAATTTGAACAAAAATCGAAATATTTATACAACTAAGAAGGTTGATCAAATTCTACAAACTCAAAATTACCAAACAAAATTAAAACAAGAGAGATATGAAGAAAATCTAGAAATAAAACAAAGTCGGAAAGACAGTTACCTTAGCTCATCGAAAACACGGAGGAGCGAAAGTGAGAATGAAAGATAGGTTTCAAAAGTAAGGAACTTTGCCTCTAAACTGGGTAGTTCAATTTACCGTTTAGTCCTCTTCACTTTTCTTTATTTTCTAGTTTATCTAACGAGTCTTGGGAAATTTCCAATGTGACGCCCTAATCTTTGGAGTATTTCTGAAAGTTCCCCAAAACTTTATAGCAATTGTTTATATCACTCTTAATCTCAAATCAATACTACAAAATTATTGGATTTGTTTCTCAAAAGCAAACACTACATTTCTTCAATAGGAGTGGACGGATTGGCGCGCATTTTTATGGACTTAAATGCAACTTCAATAAGTTCAAGCTAAAAGTTTAAATCGTCAAATAAATGTTTCCTAGTTTAAATTCGATAGCTTAATCACTTTAATTAAAAATTCAAAATATATTTAAAATTTAAGAATAATTATATTTACAAAATTAAAGACAAAAACAACCAAAAAATATTCAATTTTTTTGTTAAAAATAAAATAATTTCTGGCTTTTTTGGTTTTCAACTTTTGATTTTTACCGACTTCTAATTCAACCCAGTCCAATTCTAACAATATTATATAATTATTACTTCTTATCAAGAATCTTAAAAATCGCACTTATCAAAAATATTTCACCATTAAAACTCTAAAAAGAAAAACTTTACCATCAATCTATTAATTAGTCAAAGGTGAAAATTTTAATTATTATGTCCATGTAAGTGCCACTTATCAATCCACGTCCCTTTATATACACAGGACATGACACACTAACATACATGCAACTCACAGTTCATCGACTCCGTAGAATCGAACAGCAACAGAGTGCATGAATTGAAGATGCTGGAACCATCCTTTTAAAGTTCTCAAAATTAATCCAATGTGTGTATGTACACAGCCAAGTGCGTGGGCAAAAGATGGAATGATCCAAGAATACGCATAAGCCTATATATCAAGTTCTCTGGGTACATCATCCTGTTTACCACGTCATTAAACAGTAAACGTGTGCCCAAAAAAGGAATCAGCATAATCTGTGGTTTTGCTAAGTCAGCAGGCCGAATCAACTAATCTTACATCACAGTTCTTGTTCAAATTTAAAAGCATTATCTTGAGGAATTACTGCCCCGGGTTACCTAGAAGTCTCTCAACCGCCGCATGGACATTTCCAGCAGTAGCACGTAGTGCTCTGATATTCTCTACCGTATCGTAAAACCCCATTTCTTGTAATTGTGATAATTGTGTAGCGTAGAGTTCTTCTGGGGGAACTGGAAAAGAATGAAGATAAAATTAGTAGCGGCTCATAAGTGTAGCAACTCTGATTCATAAAGACGCAGAAACATATAAGAATGCTAACCATCAGGTTGGTTGGGAACACTCAGGCTACCAGCACCTAGACCACCAAACATATTCATTAACGACTCCAGACCAGCAGTACCTGGAGCTCCTGAAAATGCAATTAAACCGAATGAATGTGTAAAACATAAAGATATATGAAAGAAGAGCTGGTAACGGAACGTGGCAAAGGAAACTAGAGAGAGCCCTTGATGGTTCAAGGAAGTTCTCTTTGTGCCCTTTGTATAGAAAATTCATAACTACAGTTTGGACACTTTTTTTTTTTTTTTCGTACCTGTAGTACCACCAGTCTCTGATGAATCCCTGCAAGAAAGCCAAGAAGTTGTAATCATTGAAGCGTGAATCATAAAAGGCACATTAAAACCTATGAAGCTAAAAATATGCCAAGATTAATCATCTTAGGGCCAAATTACCATATAAAAAACAGAGAGAGCTTAGAGAGCTTCATTCTATTTTGAAATCCCTCAAAGGGCCCAATTTAAAACAATATTTCAGAAATAATTATCTAATACTGTTGAATAGGGTACAAGATATCTACAGTTATCTAAAAAACAGACATATAAATCACTTAAGAACACAAGTCTGATATGCATGTATTGTACTTAGGACAACCTCAAAATGCAAAAAGGCAATTGATGCTTTTGTTACCAATGGAATAGATGGAGGTGTACTATCACTTACCGGGTAGTTTGTTGTTGATTGAGCTGGGATAGAAGTGATTGCTGTAAACCTAGCATTTGCTGCAAGAAATAAAAGAAAACAAGGGAAAGGTAGGAGACTTAATGTCAAAATAGTGCTTGTAAACAAAAATCTGATACTATCCAGTATGGCAGCCTTAACATGCCTAGAAGACCACGTGAGCTAGATGACCTTATAGAAAAGAAAGATTCAAAACCATTAAGTCATGTAAGAACTAAGCATTTATTACGAGAGAGCTCAGAAATGCCTAACAGCATAGAATATACCTGCATTGTCTCGGGTGAAAACATCTGATGAAGTACTTCTGGGTTTTGCATCATTTCTCTCAATTGAGGATTCAAATCAAACATTCCGCGTAGTTGCGGGTTGAGATTCATAATCTAAAAGTAAAAACAGACTCTTAACAAGATGGACCAAACCAAAATGAGAATCTCTTAACCTAAGTGATTCTTGAAAGTACCTGATTCATATATTGGGGATTAGACACTATGCTCTGCATCATCTGTGATAGAGCTGGATTTTGCAACAATTGAGTCAACTGAGAAGCATCTGGCATTCCATTCATCATGGGTGGTACATCCGGAAGTCCAAGGCCTCCCAGACCACCAAGACCTGGTGCCCTAGCATCTCCAGCAGGATTTGACCTTGCAGTAGCATTGGTCTGGGTGCCCCCTGAGAATTTGTAACATAAAAATTTTCAGTATTTTTAGTACATATTTTCAACAGTAGTAAAATGCATTTAAAGAAGACAAAGATTTAGATTTCTGCTTCACCATACATTATCCATGCTGCAATTGTGGTAAAACAGTGACGGATAAATCAACTGAAATTACAATAAATTTTTTTTCTTCTTCCTAAGTATAAAGGAATCCCATTAATATTGGAAAACTTCAAAACAAAAGATTAAAGTAATTCAAAGTCAAGCAAATATGGACAGCAACATAAATATTAGACGAGTTTCAAACAAATCATAAATCCCACAACCAAATAAACTTAGTATAACATCCATTTTAAACGATTCATATATTCTAGTTCAGTCAGATGTATTAGTTTCATGCACCATCTGTGGTAAAATATTATAGGATACATCACTTTAGCTAACTGTTCAAAATTTTCCAAACCATTAGCTTTCAGGATTATGCTTCTTTACATATTCTTTTTCTAGCTGACCAGTAGCATTTTTATTTCTACTCAGCCTTTTCTCTCTACCATAGGATTGTATGTGCATATAATAAAAAAATGTGCACATTGGACCACAGAGTATGGCTATTCAGAAAAGATGCTTTAATGAAGTAAAGAATGCCGAAACTTACCACCACCAACAGTGTTTCCCCAAGGATTAGGAAGAGGATTTGTGTTTGGGGAAGTTTGTCCATGAGTGGTTTCAGAACCATTTGTAGAAGTGTTGTTAGGTGAACCCCTAGCTTGAGAATCACCTAGATTGCCCAATAGAGCAGCAAATGGGTTTGAGCTCGGACTATTTCCATTATTTCCAGCCATAGTTGTAGCATTCATAAATGGTTCCTGAACATTTTCATACATACGCCTAAGCATGTTAAAACCCTCGGGAGAGGATTCAATATTACTCATAGCCCTGTCAGTGTTCCGCATCATTTCACGCATGAGCTCAGGGTTCCTTGCAGCTTCTAACGTCTGCCGAAGAATACTAGGATCATTAAGTATATGCCCAAGCTCCGGGTTTTGATCAATAATCTCACGCATTTGGGGATTGCTCGCAATCAAACTACGCATTAACTCTGGGTTATTCATCAAACTTTGAATAGCAGGTGTATTCATTAGTTCGCTCATCATGTTTGGATTTTGAGTTAGTTGCTGCTGTACTTGCTCAAATTCAGGAAGTCCAGACCCAAACAAACCCAAACCTCCATTGCCACCAAGTGCATTAAGTCCAGGGAAAGATGATGCTCCCAGACCAGCACCCTCATTAGAACCAACACCCCGTGTGACCCCTGGAGTAGAATTAGGAGTTGCAGTATTTGTGGTAGCTGCAGGAGGAGGTATAGATGAAGATGGGGCAAAACTACGAACCATGTGGACGGTATGATCAGCTTGCAAACCTTCAATAAGGGTGAAAAGAGTGAAATGGTCGAGCAATCATTAAGGATTATGTGCAATATCTGGGTGTACAAGTTACAAAGTTGCTTCCAACCCTCATATGAAATAGATTTATCTTCTAAAGTAATCATTACATAGGCATAATTTATTATTTTCAGTTGTTAAGGCATCATGATAGCAATTAATGAGCCTTCAAATATATAACAATGTATTATTAAGTTATCAAATACAGCTATTTCAACTAATCATTTTTGGGTTCAGACCTCATAAAAATTTTATGTATAAAGCAAGGGAATATTCAATGTAACCTAGAGTTTATGTGCTTGGATAAAAGAAACAAGGGCTTAGCAAGCACATGCACAGCATAATTCTCGTCCCCTGTTTAAAGAGCTTCTTATGTCAAATGCTAAAATTACTTGATAGTTTCCCAACCTCCTTCAGCTAGGAAGCAAAACCAGCATAACTCATCAACCAAAAAAAACTATATCATCAGTTCTCAGATGACTCGCAAATCAAAGGTAGTATTAATGGCTTAAGCTTACAAATTCTAATTCTTCGGATTACATGGATATAGTGATCCAACAGAAAACATCTGTGATCATGTCACAATCTTCAGTGACTCCTGAATAGAAAATGAAATACATGGCCATCTAAATCAGATCAAAAACAGCTCAACAAAACAATGCCAACCCATCAAAATTTGCATTTTCTCAGAGTAATAATTTCGTAAAATAAGCATTTCATTTTTACTGATACTTTCAAAACTTACAATTCAGTACTTCTTACAAGTTTCACCATTTTGAATTATTTCTATTATATTTCTATCGATATAAGAAATAAACCAACCTATATTATAAAAAAGGGGGAAAAAATCTAAAGGCGGTTAGAACTTACCATAACTTTGAAGGGTTTGGTCGTCCTTCAAGACTCGGCCTTTATAAATCAAACGTTGCTGATCAGCTGGGACATCGCAATTCTGAGCCAAAAGAGATTTGAAAACTCCAACGGTTGATTCGAGGCTGGTCCTCACCGTAAATTTTGTACCGTTTGAGCAGCGGATGTTAACCAGCACTCCCTCATCTTCTCCACTGGTACCGAGTCGTGACTCACTCGAATCGCCTTCCCCACCCATAGCCTCCCTTTCTCAGATCGACAACCCTAGAAATTTGGATAAATACGAAAAAAAAAAAAAAGAAATTCCTTTCGCTTTCCTTCTGTATAACTTTGTATTTCCCTTATATTTAGAGAATTAAAAGTATATTTAAAAATAAATGAGATATCAAAGTATTTGGTTTATTTTATAAAAATAAGATGAAAAAAGAAAAAAGAGATTTTTAATTTTAGGCTTGAAGAAATATGGGATTCCAATTTGCAAGTTTCGCACCAACAACGTTATGTTTGGGGTTATACTCCCATTATCTTTTTTATCTTATCTTTATATATTACAAACAACAATTTAATTTAATTTTTAAAATAGATTTTAAATTTATTAACATGATAAAACTTCAAGGTTTGATCTTTAATAAAAGATATTTTATTTTATTTTATTAAAATCAAAAATTAATAAATTTACAATGAATTGATTTCACATCTTAAATATAATAAATACATACATATATACATACATGTATTTTCTTTTGTACTGCTCACTTTACTTTGTTAAGATTAATGCTTGGCTTGTTAGGTGTCTGTTTTGATGGTACCTTGGTAGGCCAAAATGTGTCTATTTTCCCCTCTATTTATTGTTTCCTGTTTTACCATAGTATGTAAAGCCCTTTTTTTTTTTATTGTCGGGATTAGACATGATGATTGATGTGAAATTTTTACGTTTGACTTGAAAAATAATCTTAAAATTCTGTTCAAATTTAATTTAGATTGAAAATATTAAATCTAAACTCCACCAGCTTGTATTATTATTTTATATAAATAATAATATATTATATATATTAAAAATATTAAAATAAATATTTTTCAACAAATTAAAAATATATTAAGAAAATTTTATAGTTAAATAACATTAAGTTATAACTTAACAAGCAAATGTCTCTAAAATAGTAGTAAAATTAACAATAAAATAAAAATTATATAATATCTAAATAATAACAACAAAATAAGAATAATATAATAATAAAACGACAGCAAAACAATAATAAAATTGCAGCAGAAAGAAATCTTAGGATTATTCAAGCCAATGTCGGGCCAAAACATCCTACCCAAGACCCAATTAGTATTATTTTTTATCTAAACTCATTTATTGAGACTATATTTTTTGTTCAAATATTCTCATTTTTCAAGCAGACCTTCGAGCACATGATTAATTCTAATTAGGATGTGTCACAATTATAATCTATATTTGTTGTCTACTTTCTTTGTTCAATGAAGAAAATAAAATTTAATATTTAAACCAATGTGAAGATTTTTTTTTATCATGTAATTGAGACTAAAATATAATTATAATTATAATTTAATAAATTAGTTTATTTTTAAAATAATTGATAAAATTTTCTCCTTTCACGTAATTCATAATTTTTATTAATATATGCGCCGAAAAAATTGTAATGATAAGTTCAATTGTTGGGCCAATCTGATAAATTGGGGCCATATGTTTGAAAAATCACAACACCAAATAAAAGTTGAAAACCAGAAAATTATTTAACATAAATTGAATTAAAATTTAATTTATTGCTAAAACACAGTAATTAGGATTTGATTGAATCTATCCTATTTTTTATATCAAACAGTGTATTTCAAATTCTTGAAAAATATAGGCTATTTCAAGTTTTTTATCACGTTAACTTAATTTAAATAATAATTCATATTTTTATAATTTAATTTATTAAATGTAAAGTAAAATGTTAGGTTTTTTTTACTCTACTAATATTAAATAAATAATTAGTTACTGAAATAGGCAAATGCAATAGTACCCTTCAGTGTCACCTAACACACCGGCGGCACCATCTCACTTTCCCACCAATCATTCAGCCATCATTAGTTTTTTTTTTTTTTAATGTTTTGTCACTATGACAGACGGCATTGCTAATATTTTTAACCATCTTATCAAAAGAATCAATTTGTTATTTTTCTAACTAAAAATTTATTAAAAATATTATCAGTGCTGAATGATTAGGGAAAGTGGAGTGGTGTCATTGGTGTGTTAGGCGGCACCAACGAATACTATTGCATTTGTCTATTTCGATAAATAATTTTTTACCTATTCTATTTTAGTAATTAATTAATTATTTTATATTATTAGGTAAAAAGTCAAAATGTTAGCTCAATTGAGTTTTATATTGAATAGAATTCTATGTATAATATATAAAAAAATATTAAAAGAGAATTTATCATTGTTAATGACAGGTAATTAATCTTTTTTACTTTATACATTTGATTTTTTTAATTTTAATTTATATAATTTTTAGTTTTAGTTTTACAATATTCATTTTATAATTCTTTAAATTTAGAATTTTTCATATGTTATCTTGTGGGAAGATTTCCTTGAGAATTATTTTGATGAAAACTCTATTGTTTACATTGTCTCGAGAGCTTTACTTTACAACTGTATATTTCTTTTTTTATATTTTTATTGTAAGAATTGTATTAGTGTTTGAATTACAAATAGATATATATTAATTATGTTAATTAATTTTTATTTTGAATAATGTTACTTTACATTAATTACATGAAGTAAAATTGAATTGTACATTGAATATATTAAAATGCTTTAATTATGATTTTAATTTTATTATTATAATATTTAAATGTTAAATAAATTATTATATTTTATTATATTTAACAATTTGAATAAAATTAATTTTACAATAATTGCATTAATTAACAGTACAATATTTAAAAATTAAATAAGAATTAGATCACATCCAACACATATGACAATAATAATTAGTGTTAAAGTGAAATTGAATCAAAACTAAATGAAAGCTAATTTTTCTAAATTTTGAATTTTAGAAATTTATTTTTGATTCATATACTAATGAATTAATTTTAATTATTTTGATAACATATTCAATTGTTTTTAAATGTTAAAGGGTTAAAAAGTTTTTAGCAAAAAAAGAAAAAGAAAAATCAATTAAGCTCGTATAAAAAATATATCCAAATGAATTTTTTGTAATGACAAAAAATAACTAGGCACTTTCAATAATAGTAATTGTCATTGACGTGGATGTTAACATGATCAACAAAAGCAATGAAAAACTTATACATGGCATGCCACGTGGATGTACAATGATGTGGCATATATTTTAAAAATAAAGAATATTTAATTTTTTAAAATGTAGGTTAAGAATGAATTTAGACAAATATACATTCATGACCCTCATTTATTTAAATTCATTTTGGAAGTTGTTATTAAAAATATATAATTTATTAAAATTCCAAGAAAATTATAAAAAATTAAAAATGATTAAAAAACATAAAAGTAAATACAAAGAATTATTTACTAATTATTAAAAAGTTATAAGAATTATAAAAAAATTATAAAATATAAAATTCAAATAATTAGATAGAGACCTCTCCATGAGTCAGGCCACCAGACCCGCACAAAAAGTGAAAAAAATCAGATAAAATTATAGGCCCAAAAAATAAGCTTACACAAAAAATAAAATTCATTTAAAAAATAGACCAAGCCTCAAGTAAGAATTTTTTGACTAGAGCCCAATCCTAACCAAATTTGCAATAAAACAAAAAACTATTAACCTTTTTATGTTTTGTAAGGATTTTTTGAGTAGAGCCCAATCCTAGCCAAATTTGCAAAAAAACATAAAACTATTAACCTTTTTATGTTTTCTTACAATTTTTTGCTGTTTCCTGTCATTTTTTTTGTTTTTTCACAATTTTATTATCATTTCACTTTTATATTGTTACTATTTTATTATTATTAATTTAGATATTACTTAACTTTTATTTTATTGTTAATTTTATTACTATTTTAAAAATATTTACTTGTTAAGTTACACATTATTTAAGTATACATAATTTTTAATTTATTTATAAGTTGTTGGGAAATATTTATTTTAGAATTTTTAGAATTTTTGATGCATATATTTATATAAAGGATTTTAATATGAGAGAATTAAGCCAATTTCAAATTTTAACATTTTTATCCTGTCTAGACTTGGCAATATTTTAAGCCTATTTTTTGAGATGGTCCTAACAAATTGGCCAAAAATTTAATTTGGGCCCAACCAAACCCATAGGTATATTCATTGAAATGTTTCAAGAAAACTTATTTCAAGAAATCGAATTTGCAGCGCTACGTTGTTCCACAGTCTGGCACACCTTAACAACCCTATTCTTCATTACTTTTCTTTAGTACCATAAGCAATAAAATTTACACTAATATCATCCAATAGTGACCATCTCCCTGTTAAAGGGTTGTACACAAATCCCGCCATCTCTTTCACCTATTCACCCAACAATTCAGCAGCGCAGAGGTTAGTCATAACGCACAATGGTTAGTTCAGTTTCAGATATCAACGGGATTGCTTGGTTTGCTTACATCAACCCCTGCACATTTTAAAATCTTGGTGAGTTCTTCTGGGGTCAGGAAACTCGACCATTGATGAGTACCTTTAGGTAGCTGCATAAAATCAACAGACGATATGAGTTACAAAGCATATCTTAGAACCAACAGTTTTTTAAAAATATAAAAAAAGGTATGGTTTCCATTATTTTTGGAGGTAATAGCTTTGTCTTTGCTAGTTTCAGGGACAATAGCTACACATGTATTCATATGTCAATTTCTCCTTACAATGCTAATCTGTTTCAATACAAGGTCCCCTAATGATTTGCAGGACACTGAATCCAAGTTCTGAACAACACTATTTCATTGGAATTTTATATTTGTAATATTGTGTGGATAAAACTTCAAACCCATGTTCAACATTTTAGCCTATGAATTAAAAAATGTAGATATGAAAAAGCATCGAAATAAGATCCCAATTAGATCAAATTTCAAACAAGATGTGAATACGAAAAGAAATCCTAAAAGTAAGGGTTAAATCTCTACAAGGCATTTGTATAGAACAGATACATAATTACATATCAAAATAGAAAAAGAAAAAAAAAAAGTGTTGTACTTAAAAGATGACAGAATCATACCCATTGTAGCAGGTACTCTGCTGCAACAATGGCAGTTGCATATGATCTCATAGAGCGATTAATTGTTGAAACAACAGTAGCTCCTTCATGAGCAGTTAATGCCGAGAGAGCCTTGCAGAATTCAGCAGCATCTGCTACGTGCTCAATCACCTTAAGTAAAAGTTAATAATTTACCCAAAAAAAAAAAAACAACACAACTTTACAACGAAAAGTATATAAAGAATTAGCGAATGACCAAGGTATGTGAAACGCTAGATAACTTGAAATCTTGAACAGACCATAAAAATGCTCGTAGCAGTAATGAGTGCATCATTATTACACCAAAATAAAAAATGTAGCAGTCTTTAAACAATCAATAGAGACAAATGGAGGGAGTGAGAGAGACGTAGTTGTCCAGAGAGTGCATACCTCTAAAGCAATCAATGAATCAAACTTTCTCTGCTCTTCAACCAGCTTTTCTGTTCATGAAAGTGTATCCACGTAAGCTATCACTAAAAATAAACAACAAAAAAACTCAGGAAAGGACAGAAAACTCAAAGAGTTCCGTATGATTGTTTAACCAATCCAAATTTTCTATGTTGTGACAGTTATCAAAGTTCACCAATCAATTATAGTGGCAAGCATCTATAGATACGAAAGAACAAATATCCATCACAGACATCAAGAAGAAAATGGTTATGATTTCAATTGTCTTCAATATTTTTCAGATGACAACAGGGGAAAATGAAGTTACCAAAGACTACAGCAATAGCTGTATTTATGGGTTTCACACAAAAAATATGTAGTAAGAGGGGAAGAGAGCGCTAAAGAGATCACATTGATGGAATACTGATTCCAAGAAATCTAATGTTCACCACCAACCAAAGAATTTTATTACAGTTCTGGTAAATTTGAGTAAAAAAACCCAGCTACAGAAAACTCAGCTAGCATTTATCCTTTTTTCAATTGTAAATTTTCCAGGTTATTTGCTCCGACAGTTCACCCACCAAAATCAAGTTCCTAGTAGAGGGCTACTTTGAGAGAATTTTACATATGGCAGTTCTATCATGATGATTTTATTTGCATGAGAACTACTAAATTTGGCTGCATGTTCTCATTCACATTTCAACCCGATTCAGTGTCAGAGACACAGCCCAACAAGTACTTTGTCCTGATGTCCTCCACATCCACATTCCACTCATCCAGAAACATCACCATCTCAAAAGGTTTAGAAGTTTGAAAAAGAACAGAAAGCAACGCTCATTTAACTAATTATAGATCTAGATTAGCAGAGAGATTAACCTACAGAAGAAATGTACCTGCTGTTGTACAAAAGTATTCAATAGTTGAAGTTGTTGGATCCAAATTCTGTAGAGGAAGGTATATCATAAAATCCAAGTTCAAGTCTAGAACACAATAACATGAATGAGTTACAGGCACTCAGGACTGTAAACTTTTAGACTTGTAATTTGGTGCAATAGTATTCAGATAAAAACGATTCATCTTAAAAAATTTGTAGCAGGAAGTAAATATATATAAATGATAACATATGCCAAATTATTGCTGGAAAGAAAACTCAAGTCACACTCTGCTTGCTTAAGAAGTAACATTTCGAAGAGGGAGCCTTTCAAATGATGGGTCCAGATATTTATTTCAAAAGAAAATAAATGAATGATAGGAATGAATGGATGAAAGAGACAGATGGACAAGGTAGGAAACCATTAATGTGTTTAGGATGATTTTATAAATTGAAAATAACTTGGAAACTGTTTCAGATATTGTGGAAAAGCTAGAATGATTTGATTATTGAGTATAAACCTGTTGCTTAAAACTTGAAGACTTCTTTACATGAAAAATACTCAACATATATCCACTCACCTACCTAACCAGCTAGTTCTGCCACGGTAGAACCAGGTAAGAGCTTTCCATTTCAAGAAGTTTTCATATAATGTAAGTCATGCCTGATTAAATAACAGAATCTTGTTTGACCTTATTCTTTCAAAGACAAGTAGAAAGCCTTGAGACAACACAATATCTTCAAAACCATAGACCTAAAATAGAGTTATCATTAAATAAGCAAATAATAATCTTTTCTTTCAACCCCATGTGCAGTTATAACTAAAATCAACCTAAGATTTAGACATGCTCAGGCTAACATGAATGGAACAAATAATGCTGCAAAAACTGGAATATTTCTAGTAATAAGAAAATTATGAAAGACTACACTTGCATGTACAAAAAATAACACTACCAACATATCATGAAATGGTTGAAAAGAAAATAACATACAGCATGAAGACGGGCAATCTTGATGTTTTTCTCTACTGCATCAATTCCAGTGACAGTTGCTCCCATTCGAGCCAGCGGCTGAGAGGATAAAGGAACATTATAGATACCAACAAAATAGAAGATCTAACTTTAGCAGTTTGTATCAATGTCTACTAGGAGAAAAAAGCAAAAAGGGAAAAGGGAAAAAGGAAAGAAAGAAAAAACAAACAAAAGTGGAATGAAGCATCATAGCATCCATTAATAAATATATGAAATTTAAAAAGGTTATTTTCCTATTCAGATGCTTGATGTTTCGTAAGTAGATGTAACTATCTTAAATTCTGCACAAACTCCTCAAAAGAATGATAAATTTAAAAGGAAAATGAAAAAAAAAAAAAGCATTTAGATCAATCTTTCTTCAACCTTAACATAGTCAAATCAAATATAATAGCTACAAACAGAATAGTCTTTTCTGATAACACCTGAAAATATATAGTAGGTTTCCAAGTCATCACCTCTTTGGGGTTAATATCCAAATAACAAACTTCACTAAGAGTAAAAAAAATATGCTCTTGATCTTTTATTGCATGGAATTAACAACCATGGACTTCATTTGACTATAATGAGAATCTTGACATTTCAAAATATTACACATCTGTTGGATGATTTATATATCCATAGAAAAAGCGTTTTTAAACTTAGTTGAGTTGGAAGACAAATACTATAGAGATGCTGTTTTCATAGTTTTTGTAATTGGATTATATTCAGCCATTTTTAAATTTAATAGGAATAATTACATTTGAAAAAGAAAAACTTGTCTTAGTTCCAAGTAGTAAAAGATCACTAGCTTATTTGGGTACTAACCTTCTATTTTTCCCAAGTGTTGTGCTTCTCTTATTTGAATGGCATAGGTACGCGCAGGTGCTCTAGCCTCTGACTGATCAGCAATATCTTTCATACCCGAACGAGTAGTCCCAGTAGCACTATTTTAGCCCGAACGTCTACTTCTCTGAGAAGTAGGCAATTGCTTTTTTTTCTGCTCTTCCTTTACTTTTTACAATTGAGGACAATTTCGGATAAAATGATCAGTTGCTCCGCACTTATAACAAGCCCCTACTTTACTTCTACACTCGCCAAGGTGGTATTTCTCACAATATCTGCATTTAGGCTTAGGAGTATTTTGCACACTACCCACACTAACAGTGGGTCTAGTAGATACCACGTAATCAGGTTGAATCATCTTGTTTTTATTTGATTGTTCAGACATTGAGGTAGCTCGACTGAAATCATCTTTAGACTTTTTAGCCGGCGATGCCGAAAATGTTTTAGAAGAACCTCTTTTATAAGATTCTCGATTCTGTCTATCCCTTTGCATTTTTCGATTATACAACTCTTCCATTTTCTGTGCATGATCTAACAAAACAACAAATTCTCGAATTTCATTGCCTCCAATCATTATTTGGATTTCATCATTCAACCCTTCTTTAAATCGAAAGCACATTTCTTCTTCGGTTGGCACAATTTCTCGAGCATATTTACTGAGGTATAGAAATTCACTTCCATACTCAGCTACTGATCTGTTTTCTTGGCGCAACTCAAGAAATTCTCTCTTCTTCTTATCTAAATATCTTTTACCGATATATTTCTTCTTAAATTCAGTTTGGAAAAATTCCCAGGAAATTTTCTCCTTTGGCACTACAGCCACTATTGTCGACCACCAGTTATATGCTTCCTCTTTCAGTAAAAAAACAGCACATCTAAGATAATCATTAGGGGAGCAAGCCATTTCTTCAAAGACTTTTATTGTATTTTGAAGCCAATACTCGGCTTTAACTGAATCATCTTCCAACCTACCTCGAAATTCTTCAGCCCCATACTTCCGAAGTTTCCCAATCGGAGTACGTTTACTAGATTCATTCACTGGTGGAGGTGGAGGTGCAACCGGAGGCACTATAGGCGGTACAATAGGGGATGGAGGTTGTTGAGCCAGATTTCTTTCTTGCATAAATTTACTGAACCACTGGTTCATATACTCAAAGAACATATTTTTAAGTTCTTGTTTCAGAGCCGGAGGGATTGGGACATTACTACTCGTCCCATATTCAGAAGCCGGTGCTCTACTATTGACCTCATCATGGTTAGCACGTTCAGATCCGTCTGACATCTTTACAATATATAAAAAAACAAAGGTTAGATAAGATCACACACATCATAGATTTATATGGAATGTATTTCTAGACATTTCACACGCTATATTGAATTCGAGAATCGACAAAACCGTAGCTCTGATACCACTAAATGTAACACCACTAACCCTTATCTGTCACCGGAACAAGGTTACGAAACATTACCGGACTTTTCAGATCAAATACAAACATTTCATATCAATTAACATATATATCAGAAACTAATTATAGTCACTCATATTGTCCCTTATATGAGCCATCGAGACTCAAAATACGCACTTAAAATGAATCGGAACTAAACCAAGAATTTAGAGAATTTTTTACAAAACTTCAAAATTTTTCCTAGGTGCAAGGGGCACAAGCCTGTGCGGTCAAGCTATGTGCCCCACTTTGAATGTCCACACAGCCTAAAACACGAGTGTGTCTCTTGACCATGTGAGCCACACGGCCTGGCCAAACGGGCGAGTTTTCCTTACACTTAGGAAAAATTTTAAAATTTTGTGAAAATTTTTTTGAGTTCCCGGTTTAGTTCCGATTCATTTTAAGTGCGTATTTTGAGCCTCGAGGGCTTATATATGAGACAATATGAATGACTATGATTAGTTTCTAATATGTATGTTAATTGATATGAAATATTCGTATTTGATATGAAAAGTCTGATAATACTTCATAACCCTATTCCGGTGACGGATAAGGGTTAGCAGTGTTACATTTTTGAATTTGTTAAATTTGGGGGCAACATTGTTTTGAGGTTCAAAAACAAAAATAGGGTGTTGAGAACGTAAAACAGAGAAGAACTGAGCATTGGAAAGGTTTATTGGAAGGGAATAGAACCACCTGACGTTGGGCTAGGAACATTGTAGGAGCCATTATAGAAATAGGTATCTGTTGGAGCCAGGAAGAGAGGCTTAGGGTCTAGGGTATAAGTTAGACATTTAACTTCAATTAGTAGGCTAGCCAACCAGGATCAAGCCCATGAATTTTTTTTTTATATATATTTCCAAATAAGAATATTGAAAAAAATAAAAACAAAAAGTCCAAATCTTTTATGCTACTTTACAAAATAATAAATAAAAGGCCTAATTGCAAATTTTGCTCTTAACATTTGACTGTTATGTAAATTAGTACTGATTCTTTTTTTCCCTATTGCCACCTTAATCTTTTAATCTTTATCAAATAAATCAGAATTAGATGTGGCAGTTAGTTGACTAATGGTCAACTATATTTGCTGATGTACATGTACTTAATTGTAGACTCGACTATTTTATCATATATATCACATCAAAAATTATTTAGAAATTATAATTTTTTAAAAATTTTCAAAAATGTGAAAATTTCTGTAAATTAAAAAACTATATAAAATTTTAGAAATTCCTATATTTTATAAACATACTTTCAGATTAAAAATATTTTATAAAAACCAAAAATCAGGAAAATCCAAATATTACAGAAAACTCATTGAAATGTTTGAAGAAAACTGATATGGATTAGGGTTGCAGGGGAAAGAATAAAACTGAGCAGTGACATATTGCAATAATCAATGCAATTAATGTCATTACTTTGCTCTCTTACGTCTTCTTCAACATTATTTTTATTTCTGAATTTTGTTTTGACGCCTAACTTTATTTTTCTCACCAAATTCTACAATCACATTTTATGTCCTTTTCATTCCATCCTTCAAGTCATTGCTTATTCCTCTTCTTGAGAAAATTTATAAATGAAATTAGCAAAATAATTGATTGGTAAATGGTTACAAGAACGGACATAAATCGTCAAATGAGGAAAAAAAAACTAACCAGTTAAACGAGAAATTGGAGGCCGGTGGTCGGTAATCGACGGTAAACAGTTGACGGTGCTTGACCGGTACTAGACAGTGGTTAGGACAACTTGAGAGTCGAGGGCTGGGGGAATTGGGGGAAATTATAGGTTTTGACGTTTTGGGAAATTTGAAACGGGACTTGGAAGTCGATGGCTGTAAGCTTCAATTGGGGGAAAAATTTTTCTTTTAATAAATTGGGCATCGAAGAATTTTCTTTAAAATTTGTTGTGGTTTTATATTGGGCTTATACTTATATGTCCAACTTTAAAGAGAATTAATAAAATTTTTATTTTCATTAAAAATTGGATAAATTATAATAATATTTAATAGTATTTAAATTTTCATATTAAAATTAATCATAAATTAAATTTTAAATTTCAAGTTTTATCTATTATATTATTGTCAATGGATCTATTATTTAATATTTATATTTATATTCTTATATTAAACTTCCGATCGAGTTGATGATAAGTCAACTAAGCACCAATTTAATTAAGAAATTACTAAAATAATATTACTTTATATATTAACAAATATCAGTATAAGGATATTTTTGTCTTTTCATATTTTTAGTAAAATAATACTATAACAAGATTTGAACTTAAGGTTTAAGATCATTAAAATAACAAATGTGCATTATCATAACTTAGTTGTATAGGGTTACATATCATTACTAAATCTACTTTAATTATATAATGTTAATTGTATATATTATAATTGTTGATACATAATGTCAATGGAAGTGGAGAAGGAGGAGAGGGGGTGATGTTGAAGAAGGTTAGTTCACTTGTTCTAAGGTCGAGAGTCGAAAAAGAGTTCCCCTGCTATGTTAGTCTTTGGGGTATTTATAGGTAAGTGAGGGTTCTTATCCAATTATGCCACTCATTGGATCTTGAATGACCCAAAAGAGAGTCCAATTGGGTCTAAATTGATGTAAAGATATAAGTATAATAATATTCGATAAAGTTAGTTGCACATTTAGAGTTTAAGATTACGTATCATTAATATACAAATGTACATTATAGTGACATAGTTGTATATACTATATAGGGTTACACATTATTACTATATATGGTAAGGATACAAGTATAACAATAATATATGATAATGTTAGCTACTATAAATCTACGATAAAGTTAGTTACATGTAGGGATGATATCAGTTTGTTTTGATTAGGTTTTAGTGTTTTTTTTAGTGTCCATAATAATTCAATTCAGTTGGTTTGGTTCTTGATTTTTATTGTTTTATTTTTTATTTCAATTTTTAAACTTTTTTTCTAGAACTTTTAAATTATTTTCACTATTTTAAATATAAAACATTTTATATAATAAAATAAAAATGATTTATTTATGAAATAAAAATAGAAGTCGGCTTGGTTTTGTGTAATTACAGATTTTAAACTTGCATTGTGTAAACCGTCCAAATATATTGATTCAAATAATAAAAAGAATAATCTCAAATTATTGATTGAGTCTTAACTCAATTGATATCAACATTATTACTAGTGCAGAAGCACGTGAGTTTGAGTGCGTTAAAGCACATTATCCTTTTATTTAAAGGTTAAGGAAGAGTTACGAATTAAACATATTTATATAAAGGTTAGCAAGGGGTTATGGATTAAACATATTTATAGCCTTCTCTTGTGAAAGGTCATGCTAGAAGCAAAATGATAAACATTTTGTAACCCTTATTCGGATTGGATATTTGCGAATATCCGATCTGTAATCCAAATTGTTGTCCCTAAATTAAACATTTTTTATAGCATAAGTATTTTTCTAGTTTTAATGTGTCACTATCCAATCTATTTATTAAGAAATCATTTTTCAAGAGAGTTATCTTTAGAAAAACAAAAATACATTTTAAGAATATTAGAAAAAAACCAAAAACAAGTTGTTTGAACAACATAACTGACACAAAAATCACAATCTCTAATACGTTGTGAAGCTGCAAATTTTACAAAGACTGAAACAAGCGAAAATATATTAGCAATTGGAACCATTTGAGCAAGTTCAAGGAATATGTTCACACTTACTCATATGTTGTAATAACGAATTAGCTTTTCTTTGAGCTCTGTTTGTTCCAGATATGGAGATTTCTCTTAGGGGTTCATAAACACCAAACTGGAGAGCAGCTAAAATAAGGGATGAATTGTTTAACCCCAACTCTAGCAGAACTGAAACCGCACATTCCTTGTTCTTGGGGGTCCCGTTTCTAATGATTTCTACCAGAGTTTCGATGAATGACAATCGACCGATTTCATTCCGGCCCTCGGGATGAGATGCAAGAAGTAACAAGATGGAGAGTGCTTCATCAATCATACCCAGATTTTTGTCATCCAGTAAATGAAGTAATGGTGGTATAATGCCAGCTTTAATGGCTCTGGACTTGTTGGCTTGGTTCAAAGACAAGTTAAAAAGTGCAGTGGCTGCATCCTTTTTACCCCTCATTGTCCCGTTTTTCAACAGAGCTACTAATGGTGGGATCCCATTGAAGTTCCCTACAAGAACTTTGTTCTCATCAAGCATTGACAAGCTAAATAAGGCTGCTGCAGAGTTCTCTCTAGCTTCATCAGTTCCATTTTGCAGTATCTCAATAATGGCAGGAATAGCTCCTTCTCTAGCTATAAGCCTTTTGTTGGTCTCATCAATTGATAAGTTCAAGAGGGCAGTGACAGTGTGTTCTTGAATGTTGGAATCTGGATAAGATAATAGCTGAACTAAACGTGGGATTCCTCCATCGTTGGCAATGAAAATTCTGTTCTCCGGATTCTCTTTCGAGAGCATACGGATCTTCACAATGGCATCTCTACGCACATTTGGCTGACTAGAAGATAGGTTTAGAACCAATGAAGAGATTTCTTCCATGATTTCTGCAGAATAATTAACTGAAGATGCATAACTATCCTTTTTGGGCAGTTCAAGGTTGTTCTTCTCACACCATTGCAGAATAAGGTTGCGGAGTGCGAAGTTTGGTGCTAGAGACAAGTTTTCTAAAGTTTGTCCAGTCTTTGGACAGGTTCGATGGTTGGAATTTAACCACTTCCGAATGCTGTCTCTTTCATAAGTCTTCAACCATAAACAAAAACAAAAAACCTTTTCTCAGTTTGCTTGAAAGAAGTGGAACATTAATAAATGCAGTAATGTGAGGATTACCTGTCCAGTTGCTACAATAACAGGATCTGTCATGATTTCCAACGTAATTGGGCAGAGAAATTCATGAGGTACTAAAGGAGATTGACATGTTTGGGGAGTTCTAGTTGAAATAGGACCATCAAGTGAAACGGTTTCATCAATCCCTGCAATTTGCTTGAACTTTCCCAGGAGATCTACAATTTGGTGCATGGTTTCATTATATCCACCTCTTTGCTTTACCAGTTTTGCGATAGCTGTTTTTTCAGCTTTCAACTCTGCAATGGTATGCAATTCTAGCTTGTTTGCCAGCCTTTCAAGTATAGCAATGTCTGCATTCCTTTCATCTTTTTTAGAGAAAATCACCATCATATCCATTGCTAACTCCATATCTTGTGTATCTGTCCTCCTCTTTGCTCTTTTAAGTTGCATTCGCATTAGCTCAACCTGAAGGAATTCAATCAAAAAACATAACCACCCTTTTATTGAACAAGCTAAAAGGAAAAATGGGTCTTTTCCAGGGCCTAATTCACAAACTCAACCAATGTAATAAGAAGTGTCACAAGTACAAGCGGCTAATTGGATACACTCATTTCCCTGTGCTGTTTAATGCCGTGCCTGTAATCTGGCATTGTCCCGATTGTGGACACGATACGGTGCGGCATGGAGAAACGAGAGTATCTATCTTGTCCATCGGTTGAAACAATGATTAAGAACTAAACCAAACCAGGCAATGATTCATTGTATATATTGATTTAACAATGTGAAAAAATGGGAGTTCAAGCAATCTATTTAGAAAGATGAAATTAAGATGCACATAAATGAAATATTACTTGTTCTTTCACTTCAATTGAAACTCCAAGTTTATCATAAGGGATGTCATCAAGCGCGTGGTTTACTTTGTGATAAACAGCATGAAATCTACACATCACCGCCTCACTTTCCATTGCCTAATTTTAACAAACAGAAAAAATGCAACATCTTGAATCAGCCAAATGAAAAAATTGAAAAAAATACAAATAAAGTAGGCAAATCAATCGGCATTATAAATGATTACCAAATATATCTTGCTTCCATAGTTACAAGTCTTCAACAGCTTCTTTGCTCCAAGCAGTGCTTTCTTCAAGTTAAGCAGAGAATTCAAGCCCAAACCCGAAACTGAGTAATCAAGCTCCATTATCTCCTCTAAAAGTGGCACCAAAAGCTTCAATCTCCTCACCAAATTCAAGCACTCCTTCCTTTGAGTTACCCTGAATCCAGTGTAGGATCCAACCGTCTCTATCACCTCCATCATTTCCCTAACTAAATCACTCGATGAACTCGAATCCATCACAATTTGCCTCTCCATTTCTAACCAACAAGCTTAAATCCCCAACGGGTATTCAGAAAATTTGTGATCTTTGAGTAAAAAGAAAAAAAAAGGGGGGTGTGTCAGCAGATAGTGTGAGCATTAATACAATGAACATGGTGATTTTCTTTTTTTAATTTGGCGGTTTTATTGATGAGGATGATTAATAAGGGTTAGTTCGCGGGATTTCCGGTTTACTAAAATTGGAATCAGCAAAAAAGATGTAATTGAAAGCAAACAGTACTGCTCTTATTACCAATGCTAAAATTTTGATTATGTTTTTTTACTGAAGATTTTGAGTTAGAACATGAACCAATATTAATCAAATTTTGAAGATCTTATTTTTATATAATAATAATATCAAATAAATTAACTAAAATCAAATGAATCTAATGCTAAATATTGAGATACCAAGGTCAAAGACAAAAAGAAAAGGGAAATAATGGAGTTCACGCGGTTTTTTGACATTGTGACGCGTATTCACGTGCAAATCCTGTTTTACAAACTGACCCACGCTCTACATCTCTATCTCCAACTCATTCAAGCCTTCGGAATTTCATTTCCCTTTTCATCAACTCCCCTCATGTTTAATATCCTCTCCTCCGTTTATGTCGTTTATGTTTGGAGTTTCATAATTATTTTTTTAATAATTTTATTTCTTTAAAGTTTAAACTTTAAGTTCTTTTCTCTTTATCGTTATACCTAATTATTTGTTGATAAACTTATATTTTTTAATACTAAATATATTTATTATATCTACTAACTTTAAATAAAAAGTTACGAATAATTAAAACTTATTATTATTTCTATTGAATAATTATATCACTATTTATAAGAGTAAAATTTTATTTGTACGATACACTTAAAATCATAGAAATAAAGTTTCATTTTGTTTTTCTCACCATATTTTATATTTCTAGATTATTCTATAAAAATTACAGTAAAAATTTTTATAAGAATTGATATCCTTACTATACTCCGCTTAATACTCAAGAGATTATTTTTACCAATACAAAATATAAATAGTCATTAAACTTTATTGTATCTTCAAAGTTTATTTATCAATAATATTTTTACACACATGTGGGACAATATTAAAAGATAACATTAATATATCTTAAAACCTTCATTAATTTGTTATAAATTTATTTTTATCCTCACCTACCACCAATATAACTTTTAAGTTTGAACCTGAAATTGAGGGGTTGATCATATCACGGATAGTTATGAATTTTTGGTACAAAAAAATCATCATGAAGGCACAAGAATTCGGTGGTACATCATTATTTGATTGGATTTCATCAATCTAAATTGACTAATTGTCATATCAAAATCGCAAAACTTTAATTTAGGCAAAAAAGGGACTCTAAGTTAGTAATATTTGAGATTGGTTTAGATATGAAATTTACTTGATTTTGTTATTGTTTAATAAAATTCACACCCAAATTTCGATTGAGAGTTGAATCTTTTACCATCTTCACTAAAACAATTCACAAAGTCAACGGGAAACCTTGGAAAAAAAATCTAGTACTTATGAATTAAATTTATCTATTTTATAAATTTGAAAAGTTAATTATTCATATTTTATGAATGGGATAATTACAAAAAATTCCTTTGTCTCTCAACTTTTATTTCGTCTATCAATATGGTACTCTCATTTAACTGTGTTAATTTCTGATGCAAAATGATACATGTTCCAATAAAAGAATGATACCTAACACTTTGGGTCAAGGATATCTTAATATATATAGTAGTGGAGAATTATAGGACAAAAAATAAATCCACTTGGTTTTAGACTTGGTACAACCCAAACTCACCATTCTCTTTAGTTTGCATAGCATAAAATGTATTTCGAAGGTCTATAAGAAGAAAAAAAAAAGACTGTATCAAGAATTATGTAAAAAAAATGAAACTATTTTCTGGTGTCGAAGGAATTGCACGTATAGAGATTAAAAAAGACTAGATCTAATTCAGGTGATAATCTATATGAGATTTCCTAAACTATTAATTGATAATAAGCCACAAAAACTTGAAGAACTACAATTTCAATCAATTCTTACTAATATCTGTGCCAATAAATTAAGAACATAAATCCGTAAGATGTCCAAATAAGAACATCCATGCCCAGGCTATTAAACTATTCATACTAATTAGGTTATGTCCATTGATAAGTTGTGAAGAGTTTAACCATAGATAATCTCTTAACCATCCCATCAAATAAGTGGAAGATTCATTAAACTGTGAGACGTTACCCTGCCATAATATGATGTGTTTTCAATGCCAATAAAAAGTAACCCATCCAATGGTATTTAACATCCAAAAAACTGCCAAATAAAATGTGTCCCATGCCGAAATTTCACAAGTACACCCTTGCCCCGGACCATCACAAGAAAAACTATAACCGAAATCCCTTTTATCTGGCATTAACTTGGAACTGCGAGCAACTAAAGAGCCCTTTACTAAGATCAATGTAGTTGTATGTAAACCTAGTGTAGCACCCCAAACCCAGCCCAGAAGTTATGGCCGGATCCGGCATGCCACATCAAAAACGTAAAAAAAAAATTTCCATTCTAAGTCCAGAAAATCATACTTGATGTTCAAAAGATTAATTCATTAAGGGTTAAAGTGAATGGAAGTCGTGCACCGTAGGAAACAGGAAAAGAGGTGGTGAGTCTATCGGATCGCTAATACCAAGCTCCTTCGGATCCAATCCTAGACATGCATACCGCCATTGCCACACCTTAACGTCATGGATATTTCTAGGAAACCGATTCGATTAAGTCATTTTAGGAAAAGTGATTAATTTTGGAAAATACTTTCATTGCGGAAGCTTTGCTTATTGTCGTGTTATTTGGAAATCAACTGTTGTTTTTGAAAACGCGCCTAAAGCTATCCAATTTCAACATTAAAATAAGTATTATTGTGATGTATTCAAAATTGACCCTAGTCGGGATGTGGTTTCGGGACCATTAAAACCGAGGCATAAAAATAATTTAAAATTTATTTTGATGCCTATGATATGTGTTAATTTGTGTATGACATTTTGATGTTTCAATTTAGAATTATAAATGTGAATTTCACTAGAAAGGACCTAGTAGTAAACTTTGAAAGTATGATGGGGAAATGTGTGATGACTAGTTGATCATGCATGCAAAATAAGGGATTTGCATGTCAAATTTCCCCAAAGATGGTATAGTGGCCGGCCATGACAAGGAATATGGGCAAGGAAAACATGTTATGACATGTTTTGTTAATGCATGATGTGATAAATGATAAAAAATTAAGCATGTAGGAAGAGAAACAAAAATCAAAATTTGCTCATCCTTTCCCCCTTTTGCCGTGAGTGAAAGAGAAGCAAAGAAAAAATTTTGTTCATCTATTTTCTCTTCTTTGGCCGAAAATACTAAGGAAAAAGGAAGGATTTTTGCTTCATTTTCTTTGTTTAGAAGAGATCTAGAAGGAAATTTGGCTAAACTTGCATCAAGAGTAAGGTATGTATGAGGTTGTGTTATGAGTTTCATGCATGTTTTAGTTGCTAACTTGATGTTCATGTTAGCCATGGTTCAAATCCATGTTATGCCATGGGAATGGTATTTGGCCAAAGTTGTTATTGTGTTAAAGCCATTGCATGCTAAATGTGAAGCTTGCTAATGATGCATGCAATGATGGATTTT
The DNA here is from genome assembly GCF_025698485.1 of Gossypium arboreum. Lineage (NCBI taxonomy): Eukaryota > Viridiplantae > Streptophyta > Magnoliopsida > Malvales > Malvaceae > Gossypium > Gossypium arboreum. Next base: position 104,569,826 of record NC_069071.1, on the reverse strand, counting down.
CTACTCTTGAAATTTCTTGTAGCCATCTTGAGTAAGACATTGAGTTTTCTTTTGTTTAACCATGATTGAAGTTGAAAGGGCATGATTGTGATGTATTCGCCATGATGCATTCATGAGCATGGTTCATGCTTCTTGCATGTTAGTAAAATTTGTGTTTTGGATGGCTATGGACACCTTGAAATTCGCCTTGCACCTATATGTGTATATATGATTGCACATGATATTTTGATTATGAAGAAAGTGATAAATATGTTGTTTAAAGAAGAAATTTGTTGAAGAATGTTGTGAAATTTGCATGTACAATCGGCCTAGTACACATATGATGTGAAAATCTTGCAATTTATTGTTGATTTTGTGCAAGTATGACTAAGTATAATCGGCCACATGGGGGAATTATTGTGCATGCATTCGGTTAGAGGCAAGCTTAATGATGCCTATTCTTGACTTAGGTAATCGGCTACCTTGTTGTGAGCTAAGGCCGAATGTGTGCGTAATTAAAGAAAATTGACTAAAGTGCTTAGTTATGTGATGTTGAGTCAATGATATGTGTATTCGCCAAGGCTAGCAAGCGAGACTTTAATGAATTGAATTTGTTTGAATTAGCTCAAGAGCTTAGAGGGCCACAATTGGATAAGGGAAGGAAAAAGTGATCGATTAGCCGTCGGTTGTTTCGACAACATCCGAGGTAAGTCCTCAAGAAATGACCCTACTCGAATTATGTGAAATGAAATATGGATGTGTAATGATTATTGATTTATGTGTGTATGAGTATTTGAATGATACCCGGCTAAGTCCCGAAGGCGATTATGCAAGTGATATGTTTGTGTTTGAGCCTTAGTAACGAAAATGAAACATGGATGTGTAATGATTATTGATGTATGTGTGTGCATGAGCAATTGAATGATATCCGGCTAAGTCCCAAGACATTTATGCTAGTAATTATACCGGTTAAGACCAAGGCCATTGTGCTAGTGACCACATCCGGCTAAGACCAAGGCATTCGTGCAAGTTGTTAAATCCGGGCTAATACCAAGGCATTTGTGCAAGTCGTTCTATCCGGCTAAGACCCAAAGGCATTCGTGCATGTGGTTATATCCGGTTGTATTCAAGAAGCTTGGGCTGAAGGTGAGTGTTGGTTGCTGTAATAAATTTAATTAGTACGCCGAAAAGCCCAAAGGAAAAGGTATGTTTATATGTGCATTGGAAAAGTCGATATGTTTGAGTAACATTCGCTCAATCGACTAACGAATTTTCAGCTATTGAATTGGTTGATATCTTGTGAAAGTATACAATGATGAAGTGTGAAGCAAGTATGATTATGTGAATGTGTATTAATGAAATGATTCATTTGGCTATGTGAATGTAATGCCTTAGTTAAAGCTGATTTTATTGCTTGAGACTTACTAAGCATAAAAATACTTACCCCGTTGCTTTGGCTCTCTGTTTTATAGATTTTGCTCGTTAGCGATCGGATTCGGGATCATTAAAGTCAAGTCATCTACACTATCAAAGCCTCCATTTTGGTATAATTTTGGTTGAACTTTGAAATGGCATGTATAGGACTACCCTAATGTTGAAGGTCATGTACCTTTCGGTTTTGTGTAAGCTTGGATAGCCATGCGAAAATGGCTTATATACGTTTTAGTATGATTCTATAATAGTTTGTATGATAATCATTATGGGGTATGAAATTGTCTGAAAGGATTAGCCATTGGAATGGTTAATCATAATCACACTTTGTGCTATGTGTGCAAAAAGGGCCATTTGAATCGTGGAAATCATGAAATAGGTAATGGTTACTTTGAAAACAGATGCTGGCAGCAGCAGTGGTATGGTTTTGAAAAATCACCAAAATTTGTAGGAATGGTATTAAATAATGAATAAATTATATAAATGAACCTTAATGAGTCTACTTTCATGTGGAATAAACGAAACGGTCATAGGAGTTACATGTTAAGAGATATTAAAGCTATTGTGAGATAGGGCCAGAACGGTTTCTGGGTCCCCTGTCGCAACTTTAAAAATTTATTATAAATTATCCAGAAAGAATTAGGAGTCATGCCTTATATGTACAGATTCAATTTTGAGTCTAGTTTCATTAGAAACAAACGGAACCAGTATTAAAGCCCTGTACAGAGAGATATTCAAGTTGTAACGCGCGAAGGTCAGAGCAGTCGATCCCTGTAACATGGGTGACTTTAACTAATAAACTGTACAAATTGGCCCAACCAAAAATTCTAGAAATAAATCCATGGATGGATATATGAGTCTAAATTCAGGGAAAATTTACGGAATCAGTTTCCGAGTTTTGAAACTTGAGATATGATTTTTAAGGTGACAGTGACGCAGATTTCCAGCCTGTCTAGAAATGTCAAATTGGTGGGTGAAATATGTGGATTTGGCTTGTTAACCCCTCGTGTCCGACACCGACGATGGTCTCGGGTTCAGGGTGTTACAATTTTATTGGTATCAGAGCCACGGTTTAGTCGATTCTAGGACTACCGTGATATGTTTGGGGTCTAGCTATACATGCCATTAAATGATGAATTGATAGTGTGGTGATTTCTGACAATTTGACTTTGTGTTTGTTTATAGCAATGGATCCCGATCCCAACCGAGCAATAGCTGATGATGTGGAGAGTGTGGCGCCTGCTCCCGCGCAAGGGACAGCGCTGGCGGACTCTCAACCTATGGCCAGCAATCCGATGATGAGGCTAGGCAAGCCTTTTATAGTGTGATGAATGATTGGTTCAACCAATACATTCGAACTAACACTACTGTTCCACAACCTCCATTCCCGACTAATGCAACCCAAGACCTACAATACCTCCGTAATTAACCAAATAAGGTCAAGTAAGCCCCAATCGACAGAATTCGTAAACATGGGGCCACTGAATTCAAGGCTACGGATAGCGACGATGCCGAGCAAGCTGAATTTTGGTTGGATAACACTATCCGGTGCTCGATGAGCTATCTTGTACACCGATGAGTGCTTAAAGTGTACCATCTCCTTGCTACATAATTCCGCCTATTATTGGTGGAGTACTCGACTTGTGGTGCCTAGAGAGCAAGTGACTTGGGAATTCTTTCAAACCGAGTTCAAAAAGTATATCACCGAGATTCATCGACCAAAAGCGAAGGGAATTTCTTGATCTTAAGCAAGGTTCTATGTCGCCATCGACTACGAATGAAAATTTGTGAGGCTTAGCCAGACGCTGCGAGAATGCATTTCGTCCGAAGCTATTATGTGTAAACGCTTCGAGGATGGGCTGAATGATGATATAAGGATGTTCGTTGGCATTCTCGAAATACGAGAGTTCGTAGTACTTGTTGAGCGAGCTTGTAAAGTCAAGAGCTTAGAAAGGAGAAACAAAAGTTGATGTGGGAACTGGAGAATTCGAAAAGGTCCTCGGAAAGTCTCTTCAACAGCATCAAGAGATTTCGAGATGATGTGAGCCGGTCTAGAGGCGCCGGCTTTTCTAGACGAGGACGCGATCGACCCCTGTGACCACACGAGTCACTTTGATCGCCATGGTGGAAATGATCGCCGAGAGAGGGCGGAGTGTTCGCATTGTGGCAAATGGCATTCGGGAGCTGTTGGTTCCGTGATCGCCTCGCTATAAGTGTGGATCGGCCGACCACCTTATGAAGGATTGCCCGAGGTTGCTTGAACAAAATGTAAGTCAGAGTGGAAACCCGAGTGCTACCACTGCTCGAGGTAGGCCACCTAGAAATGTGGGCAATGTTAGTGGTGGTCAGAGAGGATCTAAAGATGCTACCATCAGATCCGAGGCTCGTGCTCCTGCTAGGACTTATGCCATACGCGCACGCGAGGATGCTGCCTCACCAGATGTCATTACCGGTACTTTCACTCTTTTCAATACTAATGTGATTGCTTTGATTGACCCTGGTTCTACTCATTCTTATATATGTGAAACCTTAGCATCCAAGAAGACTTTGCCTATTGAGTCTCATCGAGTTTGTAATTCGGTGTCAAACCCTTGGGTCATTACGTGCTTGTCAACAAAGTGTGCAAGAAAAGTCCCTTAGTGTTCCGAGGTTCTTGTTTTCCCGCGGACTTGATGCTTTTTCCGTTCGATGAATTTGACGTTATTCTTGGTTTGGATTGGTTGACCATGCACGATGCGGTTGTAAATTGCAAGAGCAAGACTATCGATTTGAGGTGCGCGAATAACGAGATAATTCGGGTTGAGTCTACGGACTTAAAGGGTTACCAATGTAATATCGCAATGTTGGCCCGAAATATGTAAGAAAAGGGTGCGGCGTACCTTGCGTATGTGCTCGATGACAAGGAATCGTAAAAGAAACCCAAATCAATGCGTGGTTTGTGAATACCGAATGTTTTCCGGAAGAATTGCGGGTTTACCACTGCTCGGAAATAGAATTTGGCATCGAATTGGTACCGGTACCACTCAATTTCGATAGCTCCGTATCGTATGGCACCAACGGAATTAAAAGAGTTGAAAGCTCGGTTGTAAGAATTGGTGGATAGAGGTTTTGCTCGCCGGGTTTTTCACTTTGGGTGCGCCGGTGTTGTTTGTGAAAAGAAGGATGGAACCATGAGGTCGCAGATCGACTATCGTCACTTAATAAAGCGACGATAAAGAACAAATATCCGTTATCACAGATCGATGACTTGTTCGATCAACTGAAGGGAGCCTCGGTGTTCTCGAAAATAGATTTGAGATCGGGCTATTATCAATTGCGAATTCGAGATTTGGACGCACCCAAGACCGCCTTGAGCGAGATATGGTCACTATGAGTTCCTAGTGATGCCGTTTGGGCTTACTAATGCCCTGCGGTATTTATGGATTTAATGAATCGGATCTTCGCACCATATTTGGATCGATTCGTAGTCGTGTTCATTGATGACATCTTGGTCTATTCAAGAAATGAGATCGAACATCTTGAACACCGAGGTTAGTAATCGCAAATTTTACGGGATAAGCAATTATATGCTAAGTTCAGCAAGTGTGAGTTCGGTTAAGAGAAGTTAGCTTCTTGGGTCATGTGGTATCAGACGGTATTCGAGTCAATTCAATAAAATTTCAGCCATACTTAATTGGAAGCCTCCAGAAATATTACTCGAGGTTCGAGCTTTTTGGGCTTGCTTAGGTTATTACCGACGATTTGTAAAGGTTTCTCAACGATAGCCACGCCGATGACGGTTACTCCAAAAGGATGTTAAGTTCGAATGGACGGAGAAATGTCGAAAAGTTTCGATCAACTGAAAACTTATTTGATGAAGCCCCAATTCTAGTGCAACCCGAATCGGCAAAGAGTTTGTCATCTATAGTGACGCCTCCCTACTTGGGTTAGGTTGCGATTGATGCAAGAAGGTCGAGTTGTGGCCTATGCGTCGAGGCAATTAAAGCCACACGAGAAAAATTATCCGACCCATGATCTCGAATTGGTCGCCATCGTATTCGCCTTGAAGATTTGGCGACATTACTTATTTGGTGAGAGGTGCCATGTGTACTCGGATCACAAAAGTCTCAAATATTTGATGACCCAAAGAGACTTAAATCTGCGACAAAGACGTTGGCTCGAGCTGTTAAAGGATTATGAGCTGGTCATTGACTATCACCCGGGAAAGGCGAAAGTGGTTGCGGATGCCTTGAGTCGTAAATCATTATTCGCTTTACGAGCGATGAATGTGCACTTGTCCGTTCAATCCGACAACGTGTTAGTAGCTGAATTGAAAGCCAAACCATTATTGATACATCAAATTTGTAAAGCTCAGAAGGTCGACGATGAGTTGGTTGCAAAACGGGTCGAGTGTGTTCCGAACAAGGAATCGGAGTTTCAGATCGATGATGACGATTGTTTGAGGTTCAGAAGTCGTCTGTGTGTTTCAAGGAATTCGGAACTTATTTCGATAATTCTGAACGAAGCCCATTGTAGCCGAATGGCAATCCACCCGGGGAGTACGAAGATGTACAACGATTTGAAACGTCGATTTTGGTGGCATGGTATGAAACGAGACATCTCCGATTTTGTTTCGAGATGTTTAATATGTCAACAAGTGAAAGCGGAACATCAAGTGCCTTCAGGATTACTTCAGCCGATCACGATACCCGAGTGGAAATGGGATCGAGTCACAATGGACTTTGTGTCCGGACTGCCATTGTCAGCAAGTAAGAAGGATGCGATTTGGGTTGTTGTTGATAGATTGACTAAGTCGGCTCACTTTATCCTCGTATGCGCACGGATTTTTCATTAGATAAACTAGCTGAATTGTACGCTTTCGATTGTGAGATTACACGGGTACCGATTTGCTGTGTGTCGGATAGAGATCCGAGGTTCACCTTGCGATTTTGGAAGAAATTGCAAGAAGCTTTGGGTACCAAGTTGCATTTCAGCACCGCCTTTCACCCCCAAACCGATGGTCAATCCGAGCGGATAATTCAGATACTTGAGGATATGTTGAGATGTTGCATCCTCGAGTTCAGTGGTTCATGGGAACGGTACCTACCTTTGATTGAATTCGCTTACAACAATAGTTTTCAATCAAGTATTAAGATGGCGCCTTACGAGGCTTTGTACGGGCGTAAATGCCGTACACCATTGTTTTGGACCGAGCTCGGTGAAAACAAAATTTTCGGAGTGGATTCGATTAAAGATGCTGAATGAAAGTAAAAGTAATCCGTGAAAGTCGAAAATAGCCTCCGATCGTCAAGTCGACGCGGATTTGAAACGAAAGGACATTGAGTATCGTGGGAGATAAAGTGTTTCTTAAGGTTTCGCCTTGGAAAAGATACTCAAATTCTACCGTAAGGGCAAGTTGAGCCCGAGGTTCATTGGACCATATGAGATATCCGAGCGAAGTCGGTCCAGTGGTATATCGTCGATTTTGCCCCCGAACTCGAAAAGATTCACGATGTCTTTCATGTTTCGATGCTTGACGCTATAGATCTGATCCATCGCACGTGATTAGTCCATCGGAGGTTGAAATTCAAGCCAATATGAGTTATGAGGAAGAACCGACTCGTATCCTATCACGTGAAGTGAAAGAGTTATGAACAAGCGGGTTCCGCTAGTGAAAGTGTTATGGCTCAAACACGGATAGAAGAAGCTACTTGGGAAACCGAGAACTCTATGAAAGAGTGATACCCAACCCTATTTACGGTAAGATTTTCGGGACGAAAATTTCTTAAGTGGGGAGAGTTGTGACACCAAAATTGACCCTAGTCGGGATGTGGTTTCGGGACCACAAAACCGAGGCATAAAAATAATTTAAAATTTTATTTTGATGCCTATGATATGTGTTAATTTGTGTATGACATTTTGATGTTTCAATTTAGAATTATAAATGTGAATTTCACTAGAAAGGACCTAGTAGTAAACTTTGAAAGTATGATGGGAAATGTGTGATGACTAGTTGATCATGCATGCAAAAATAAGGATTTGCATGTCAAATTTCCCCAAAGATGGTATAGTGGCCGCCATGACAAGGGAATATGGGCAAGGAAAACATGTTATGACATGTTTTGTTAATGCATGATGTGATAAATGATAAAAAATTAAGCATGTAGGAAGAGAAACAAAAATCAAAATTTGCTCATCCTTTCCCCTTTTGCCGTGAGTGAAAGAGAAGCAAAGAAAAAATTTTGTTCATCTATTTTTCTTCTTTGGCCGAAAATACTAAGGAAAAGGAAGGATTTTGCTTCATTTTCTTTGTTTAGAAGAGATCTAGAAGGAAATTTGGCTAAACTTGCATCAAGAGTAAGGTATGTATGAGGTTGTGTTATGAGTTTCATGCATGTTTTAGTTGCTAACTTGATGTTCATGTTAGCCATGGTTCAAATCCTTGTTATGCCATGGGAATGGTATTTGGCCAAAGTTGTTATTGTGTTAAAGCCATTGCATGCTAAATGTGAAGCTTGCTAATGATGCATGCAATGATGGATTTTCTACTCTTGAAATTTCTTGTAGCCATCTTGAGTAAGACATTGAGTTTTCTTTTGTTTAACCATGATTGAAGTTGAAAGGGCATGATTGTGATGTATTCGCCATGATGCATTCATGAGCATGGTTCATGCTTCTTGCATGTTAGTAAAAATTTGTGTTTTGGATGGCTATGGACACCTTGAAATTGCCTTGCACCTATATGTGTATATATGATTGCACATGATATTTTGATTATGAAGAAAGTGATAAATATGTTGTTTAAAGAAGAAATTTGTTGAAGAATGTTGTGAAATTTGCATGTACAATCGGCCTAGTACACATATGATGTGAAAATCTTGCAATTTATTGTTGATTTTGTGCAAGTATGACTAAGTATAATCGGCCACATGGGGGAATTATTGTGCATGCATTCGGTTAGAGGCAAGCTTAATGATGCCTATTCTTGACTTAGGTAATCGGCTACCTTGTTGTGAGCTAAGGCCGAATGTGTGCGTAATTAAAGAAAATTGACTAAAGTGCTTAGTTATGTGATGTTGAGTCAATGATATGTGTATTCGCCAAGGCTAGCAAGCGAGACTTTAATGAATTGAATTTGTTTGAATTAGCTCAAGAGCTTAGAGGGCCACAATTGGATAAGGGAAGGAAAAGTGATCGATTAGCCGTCGAAGTTGTTCGACAACATTCGAGGTAAGTCCTCAAGAAATGACCCTACTCGAATTATGTGAAATGAAATATGGATGTGTAATGATTATTGATTTATGTGTGTATGAGTATTTGAATGATACCCGGCTAAGTCCCAAGGCGATTATGCAAGTGATATGTTTGTGTTTGAGCCTTAGTAACGAAAATGAAACATGGATGTGTAATGATTATTGATGTATGTGTGTGCATGAGCAATTGAATGATATCCGGCTAAGTCCCAAGACATTTATGCTAGTAATTATACCGGATAAGACCAAGGCCATTGTGCTAGTGACCACATCCGGCTAAGACCAAGGCATTCGTGCAAGTTGTTAAATCCGGGCTAATACCAAGGCATTTGTGCAAGTCGTTCTATCCGGCTAAGACCAAGGCATTCGTGCATGTGGTTATATCCGGTTGTATTCAAGAAGCTTGGGCTGAAGGTGAGTGTTGGTTGCTGTAATAAATTTAATTAGTACGCTCGAAAAGCCCAAAGGAAAAGGTATGTTTATATGTGCATTGGAAAAGTCGATATGTTTGAGTAACATTCGCTCAATCGACTAACTAATTTTCAGCTATTGAATTGGTTGATATCTTGTGAAAGTATACAATGATGAAGTGTGAAGCAAGTATGATTATGTGAATGTGTATTAATGAAATGATTCATTTGGCTATGTGAATGTAATGCCTTAGTTAAAGCTGATTTTATTGCTTGAGACTTACTAAGCATAAAAATACTTACCCCGTTGCTTTGGCTCTCTGTTTTATAGATTTTGCTCGTTAGCGATCGGATTCGGGATCATTAAAGTCGAAGTCATCTACACTATCAAAGCCTCCATTTTGGTATAATTTTGGTTGAACTTTGAAATGGCATGTATAGGACTACCCTAATGTTGAAGGTCATGTACCTTTCGGTTTTGTGTAAGCTTGGATAGCCATGCGAAAATGGCTTATATACGTTTTTAGTATGATTCTATAATAGTTTGTATGATAATCATTATGGGGTATGAAATTGTCTGAAAGGATTAGCCATTGGAATGGTTAATCATAATCACACTTTGTGCTATGTGTGCAAAAAGGGCCATTTGAATCGTGGAAATCATGAAATAGGTAATGGTTACTTTGAAAACAGATGCTGGCAGCAGCAGTGGTATGGTTTTGAAAAATCACCAAAATTTGTAGGAATGGTATTAAATAATGAATAAATTATATAAATGAACCTTAATGAGTATACTTTCATGTGGAATAAACGAAACGGTCATAGGAGTTACATGTTAAGAGATATTAAAGCTATTGTGAGATAGGGCCAGAACGGTTTCTGGGTCCCCTGTCGCAACTTTAAAAATTTATTATAAATTATCCAGAAAGAATTAGGAGTCATGCCTTATATGTACAGATTCAATTTTGAGTCTAGTTTCATTAGAAACAAACGGAACCAGTATTAAAGCCCTGTACAGAGAGATATTCAAGTTGTAACGCGCGAAGGTCAGAGCAGTCGATCCCTGTAACATGGGTGACTTTAACTAATAAACTGTACAAATTGGCCCGACCAAAAATTCTAGAAATAAATCCATGGATGGATATATGAGTCTAAATTCAGGGAAAATTTACGGAATCAGTTTCCGAGTTTTGAAACTTGAGATATGATTTTTAAGGTGACAGTGACGCAGATTTCCAGCCTGTCTAGAAATGTCAAATTGGTGGGTGAAATATGTGGATTTGGCTTGTTAACCCCTCGTGTCCGACACCGACGATGGTCTCGGGTTCGGGGTGTTACAATTTTATTGGTATCAGAGCCACGGTTTAGTCGATTCTAGGACTACCGTGATATGTTTGGGGTCTAGCTATACATGCCATTAAATGATGAATTGATAGTGTGGTGATTTCTGACAATTTGACTTTGTGTTTGTTTATAGCAATGGATCCCGATCCCAACCGAGCAATAGCTGATGATGTGGAGAGTGTGGCGCCTGCTCCCGCGCAAGGGACAGCGCTGGCGGACTCTCAACCTATGGCCAGCAATCCGAATGATGAGGCTAGGCAAGCCTTTTATAGTGTGATGAATGATTGGTTCAACCAATACATTCGAACTAACACGGCTGTTCCACAACCTCCATTCCCGACTAATGCAACCCCCGCACCTACAATACCTCCGGTAATTAACCAAATAAGGTCAAGTAAGCCCCCAATCGACAGAATTCGTAAACATGGGGCCACTGAATTCAAGGCTACGGATAGCGACGATGCCGAGCAAGCTGAATTTTGGTTGGATAACACTATCCGGGTGCTCGATGAGCTATCTTGTACACCCGATGAGTGCTTAAAGTGTACCATCTCCTTGCTACATAATTCCGCCTATTATTGGTGGAGTACTCGACTTGTGGTGCCTAGAGAGCAAGTGACTTGGGAATTCTTTCAAACCGAAGTTCAAAAAGTATATCACCGAGATTCATCGACCAAAAGCGAAGGGAATTTCTTGATCTTAAGCAAGGTTCTATGTCGCCATCGACTACGAATGAAAATTTGTGAGGCTTAGCCAGACTGCGAGAATGCATTTCGTCCAAGCTATTATGTAAACGCTTCGAGGATGGGCTGAATGATGATATAAGGATGTTCGTTGGCATTCTCGAAATACGAGAGTTCGTAGTACTTGTTGAGCGAGCTTGTAAAGTCAAGAGCTTAGAAAGGAGAAACAAAAGTTGATGTGGGAACCGGAGAATTCAAAAGGTCCTCGGAAAGTCTCTTCAACAGCATCAAGAGATTTCGAGATGATGTGAGCCGGTCTAGAGGCGCCGGGCTTTTCTAGACGAGGACGCGATCGACTTCGTGACCACACGAGTCACTTTGATCGCCATGGTGGAAATGATCACGAGAGAGGGCGAGTGTCTCGCATTGTGGCAAATGGCATTCGGGAGCTGTTGGTTCCGTGATCGCCTCGCTATAAGTGTGGATCGGCCGACCACCTTATGAAGGATTGCCCGAGGTTGCTTGAACAAAATGTAAGTCGAGTGGAAACCCGAGTGCTACCATCGCCGAGGTAGGCCACCCAGAAATGTGGGCAATGTTAGTGGTGGTCGAGAGGATCTAAAGATGCTACCATCGATCCGAGGCTCGTGCTCTGCTAGGACTTATGCCATACGCCAAGACGCCGAGGATGCCGCCTCACCGATGTCATTACCAGTACTTTCACTCTTTTCAATACTAATGTGATTGCTTTGATTGACCCCGGTTCTACTCATTCTTATATATGTGAAACCTTAGCATCCAAGAAGACTTTGCCTATTGAGTCTATCGAGTTTGTAATTCGGTGTCAAACCCTTGGGTCATTACGTGCTTGTCAACAAAGTGTGCAAGAAAAGTCCCTTAGTGTTCCGAGGTTCTTGTTTTCCAATGGACTTGATGCTTTTTCCGCTCGATGAATTCGACGTTATTCTTGGTTTGGATTGGTTGACCATGCACGATGCGGTTGTAAATTGCAAGAGCAAGACTATCGATTTGAGGTGCGCGAATAACGAGATAATTCGGGTTGAGTCTACGGACTTAAAGGGGTTACCAGATGTAATATCAGCAATGTTGGCCCGGAAATATGTAAGAAAAGGGTGCGAAGCGTACCTTGCGTATGTGCTCGATGACAAGGAATCGAAAAGAAACCCAAATCGCTGCGTGGTTTGTGAATACCGGATGTTTTCCTAAGAATTGCGGGTTTACCACTGCTCGGGAAATAGAATTTGGCATCGAATTGGTACCGGTACCACTCTAATTTCGATAGCTCTGATCGTATGGCACCAATGAATTAAAGGAGTTGAAAGCTCGGTTGTAAGAATTGGTGGATAGAGGTTTTGCTCGCCCGAGTTTTTCACTTGGGGTGTGCCGGTGTTGTTTGTGAAAAGAAGGATGGAACCATGAGGTTGTAGATCGACTATCGTCACTTAATAAAGCGACGATAAAGAACAAATATCCGCTATCACAGATTGATGACTTGTTCGATCAACTGAAGGGAGCCTCGGTGTTCTCGAAAATAGATTTGAGATCGGGCTATTATCAATTGCGAATTTGAGATTTGGACGCACTCCAAGACCGCCTTTAGAAGCGAGATATGGTCACTATGAGTTCCTAGTGATGCCGTTTGGGCTTACTAATGCCCTGCGGTATTTATGGATTTAATGAATCGGATCTTCGCACCATATTTGGATCGATTCGTAGTCGTGTTCATTGATGACATCTTGGTCTATTCAAGAAATGAGACCGAACATGCTGAACACCGAGGTTAGTAACGCAAATTTTACGGATAAGCAATTATATGCTAAGTTCAGCAAGTGTGAGTTCGGTTAAGAGAAGTTAGCTTCTTGGGTCATGTGGTATCTCGTGACGGTATTCGAGTCGAATTCAATAAAATTTCATCCATACTTAATTGGAAGCCTCCAGAAATATTACCGAGGTTCGGAGCTTTTTGAGGCTTTTGGTTATTACCGATGATTTGTAAAGGTTTTCAACGATAGCCACGCCGATGACGGTTACTCCAAAAGGATGTTAAGTTCGAATGGACGGAGAAATGTCGAAAAGTTTCGATCAATGAAAACTTATTTGATGAAGCCCCAATTCTAGTGCAACCCGAATCGCAAAGAGTTTGTCATCTATAGTGACGCCTCCCTACTTGGGTTAGGTTGCATATTGATGCAAGAAGGTCGAGTTGTGGCCTATGCGCCGAGGCAATTAAAGCCACACGAGAAAAATTATCCGACCCATGATCTCGAATTGGTCGCCATCGTATTCGCCTTGAAGATTTGGCGACATTACTTATTTGGTGAGAGGTGCCATGTGTACTCGGATCACAAAAGTCTCAAATATTTGATGACCCAAAGAGACTTAAATCTGCGACAAAGACGTTGGCTCGAGCTGTTAAAGGATTATGAGCTGGTCATTGACTATCACCCGAGAAAGGCGAATGTGGTTGCGGATGCCTTGAGTCGTAAATCATTATTCGCTTTACGAGCGATGAATGTGCACTTGTCCGTTCGATCCGACAACGTGTTAGTAGCTGAATTGAAAGCCAAACCATTATTGATACATCAAATTTGTAAAGCTCAGAAGGTCGACGATGAGTTGGTTGCAAAACGGGTCGAGTGTGTTCCGAACAAGGAATCGGAGTTTCAGATCGATGATGACGATTGTTTGAGGTTCAGAAGTCGTCTGTGTGTTCCAAGGAATTCGGAACTTATTTCGATAATTCTGAACGAAGCCCATTGTAGCCGAATGGCAATCCACCCGGGGAGTACGAAGATGTACAACGATTTGAAACGTCGGTTTTGGTGGCATGGTATGAAACGAGACATCTCCGATTTTGTTTCGAGATGTTTAATATGTCAACAAGTGAAAGCGGAATATCAAGTGCCTTCAGGATTACTTCAGCCGATCACGATACCCGAGTGGAAATGGGATCGAGTCACAATGGACTTTGTGTCCGGACTGCCATTGTCAGCAAGTAAGAAGGATGCGATTTGGGTTGTTGTTGATAGATTGACTAAGTCGGCTCACTTTATCCCTGTGCGTACGGATTTTTCATTAGATAAACTAGCTGAATTGTACGTTTCTCAGATTGTGAGATTACACGGGGTACCGATTTCTGTTGTGTCGGATAGAGATCCGAGGTTCACCTTGCGATTTTGGAAGAAATTGCAAGAAGCTTTGGGTACCAAGTTGCATTTCAGCACCGCCTTTCACCCCCAAACCGATGGTCAATCCGAGCGGATAATTCAGATACTTGAGGATATGTTGAGATGTTGCATCCTCGAGTTCAGTGGTTCATGGGAACGGTACCTACCTTTGATTGAATTCGCTTACAACAATAGTTTTCAATCAAGTATTAAGATGGCGCCTTACGAGGCTTTGTACGGGCGTAAATGCAGTACACCATTGTTTTGGACCGAGCTCGGTGAAAACAAAATTTTCGGAGTGGATTTGATTAAAGATGCTGAATAGAAAGTAAAAGTAATCCGTGAAAGTCTGAAAATAGCCTCCGATCGTCAGAAGTCGTACGCGGATTTGAAACGAAAGGACATTGAGTATCAGGTGGGAGATAAAGTGTTTCTTAAGGTTTCGCTTGGAAAAAGATACTCAAATTACCGTAAGGGCAAGTTGAGCCCGAGGTTCATTGGACCATATGAGATATCCGAGCGAGTCGGTCCAGTGGTATATCGTCTGATTTTGCCCCCTGAACTCGAAAAGATTCACGATGTCTTTCATGTTTCGATGCTTCGACGCTATAGATCTGATCCATCGCACGTGATTAGTCCATCGGAGGTTGAAATTCAAGCCAATATGAGTTATGAGGAAGAACCGATTCGTATCCTATCACGTGAAGTGAAAGAGTTATGAACAAGCGGGTTCCGCTAGTGAAAGTGTTATGGCTCAAACACGGATAGAAGAAGCTACTTGGGAAACCGAGAACTCTATGAAAGAGCGATACCCAACCCTATTTACGGTAAGATTTTCGGGACGAAAATTTCTTAAGTGGGGAGAGTTGTGATACACCCAAAATTGACCCTAGTCGGGATGTGGTTTCGGGACCACAAAACCGAGGCATAAAAATAATTTAAAAATTTATTTTGATGCCTATGATATGTGTTAATTTGTGTATGACATTTTGATGTTTCAATTTAGAATTATAAATGTGAATTTCACTAGAAAGGACCTAGTAGTAAACTTTGAAAGTATGATGGGGAAATGTGTGATGACTAGTTGATCATGCATGCAAAAATAAAGGATTTGCATGTCAAATTTCCCCAAAGATGGTATAGTGGCCGGCCATGACAAGGAATATGGGCAAGGAAAACATGTTATGACATGTTTTGTTAATGCATGATGTGATAAATGATAAAAAATTAAGCATGTAGGAAGAGAAACAAAAATCAAAATTTGCTCATCCTTTCCCCTTTGCCGTGAGTGAAAGAGAAGCAAAGAAAAAATTTTGTTCATCTATTTTTCTTCTTTGGCCGAAAATACTAAGGAAAAGGAAGGATTTTTGCTTCATTTTCTTTGTTTAGAAGAGATCTAGAAGGAAATTTGGCTAAACTTGCATCAAGAGTAAGGTATGTATGAGGTTGTGTTATGAGTTTCATGCATGTTTTAGTTGCTAACTTGATGTTCATGTTAGCCATGGTTCAAATCCTTGTTATGCCATGGGAATGGTATTTGGCCAAAGTTGTTATTGTGTTAAAGCCATTGCATGCTAAATGTGAAGCTTGCTAATGATGCATGCAATGATGGATTTTCTACTCTTGAAATTTCTTGTAGCCATCTTGAGTAAGACATTGAGTTTTCTTTTGTTTAACCATGATTGAAGTTGAAAGGGCATGATTGTGATGTATTCGCCATGATGCATTCATGAGCATGGTTCATGCTTCTTGCATGTTAGTAAAAATTTGTGTTTTGGATGGCTATGGACACCTTGAAATTGCCTTGCACCTATATGTGTATATATGATTGCACATGATATTTTGATTATGAAGAAAGTGATAAATATGTTGTTTAAAGAAGAAATTTGTTGAAGAATGTTGTGAAATTTGCATGTACAATCGGCCTAGTACACATATGATGTGAAAATCTTGCAATTTATTGTTGATTTTGTGCAAGTATGACTAAGTATAATCGGCCACATGGGGGAATTATTGTGCATGCATTCGGTTAGAGGCAAGCTTAATGATGCCTATTCTTGACTTAGGTAATCGGCTACCTTGTTGTGAGCTAAGGCCGAATGTGTGCGTAATTAAAGAAAATTGACTAAAGTGCTTAGTTATGTGATGTTGAGTCAATGATATGTGTATTCGCCAAGGCTAGCAAGCGAGACTTTAATGAATTGAATTTGTTTGAATTAGCTCAAGAGCTTAGAGGGCCACAATTGGATAAGGGAAGGAAAAGTGATCGATTAGCCGTCGAAGTTGTTCGACAACATCCGAGGTAAGTCCTCAAGAAATGACCCTACTCAATTATGTGAAATGAAATATGGATGTGTAATGATTATTGATTTATGTGTGTATGAGTATTTGAATGATACCCGGCTAAGTCCCAAGGCGATTATGCAAGTGATATGTTTGTGTTTGAGCCTTAGTAATGAAAATGAAACATGGATGTGTAATGATTATTGATGTATGTGTGTGCATGAGCAATTGAATGATATCCGGCTAAGTCCCAAGACATTTATGCTAGTAATTATACCGGTTAAGACCCAAGGCCATTGTGCTAGTGACCACATCCGGCTAAGACCAAGGCATTCGTGCAAGTTGTTAAATCCGGCTAATACCAAGGCATTTGTGCAAGTCGTTCTATCCGGCTAAGACCAAGGCATTCGTGCATGTGGTTATATCCGTTGTATTCAAGAAGCTTGGGCTGAAGGTGAGTGTTGGTTGCTGTAATAAATTTAATTAGTACGCTCGAAAAGCCCAAAGGAAAAGGTATGTTTATATGTGCATTGGAAAAGTCGATATGTTTGAGGAACATTCGCTCAATCGACTAACGAATTTTCAGCTATTGAATTGGTTGATATCTTGTGAAAGTATACAATGATGAAGTGTGAAGCAAGTATGATTATGTGAATGTGTATTAATGAAATGATTCATTTGGCTATGTGAATGTAATGCCTTAGTTAAAGCTGATTTTATTGCTTGAGACTTACTAAGCATAAAAATGCTTACCCGTTGCTTTGGCTCTCTGCTTTATAGATTTTGCTCGTTAGCGATCGGATTCGGGATCATTAAAGTCGAAGTCATCTACACTATCAAAGCCTCCATTTTGGTATAATTTTGGTTGAACTTTGAAATGGCATGTATAGGACTACCCTAATGTTGATGGTCATGTACCTTTCGATTTTGTGTAAGCTTGGATAGCCATGCTAAAATGGCTTATATACGTTTTTAGTATGATTCTATAATAGTTTGTATGATAATCATTATGGGGTATGAAATTGTCTGAAAGGATTAGCCATTGGAATGGTTAATCATAATCACACTTTGTGCTATGTGTGCAAAAAGGGCCATTTGAATCGTGGAAATCATGAAATAGGTAATGGTTACTTTGAAAACAGATGCTGGCAGCAGCAGTGGTATGGTTTTGAAAAATCACCAAAATTTGTAGGAATGGTATTAAATAATGAATAAATTATGTAAATGAACCTTAATGAGTCTACTTTCATGTGGAATAAACGAAACGGTCATAGGAGTTACATGTTAAGAGATATTAAAGCTATTGTGAGATAGGACCAGAACGGTTTCTGGGTCCCCTGTCGCAACTTTAAAAATTTATTATAAATTATCCAGAAAGAATTAGGAGTCATGCCTTATATGTACAGATTCCATTTTGAGTCTAGTTTCATTAGAAACAAACGGAACCAGTATTAAAGCCCTGTACAGAGAGATATTCAAGTTGTAACGCGCGAAGGTCAGAGCAGTCGATCCCTGTAACATGGGTGACTTTAACTAATAAACTGTACCAATTGGCCCGACCAAAAATTCTAGAAATAAATCCATGGATGGATATATGAGTCTAAATTCAAGGAAAATTTACGGAATCAGTTTCCGAGTTTTTAAACTCGAGATATGATTTTTAAGGTGACAGTAAAGCAGATTTCCAGCCTGTCTGGAAATGTCAAATTGGTGGGTGAAATATGTGGATTTGGCTTGTTAACCCTCGTGTCCGGCTAATCGCGATGGTCTCGGTTCGGGTGTTACAATTACCTATCTTAGTAATACATATTAAAACCATCAAAATAAATAAGCGGCCTTATTACATTTAAAAGCCCAAAACCTCAAACGTAATTAAAAGGATGTCCAGTTCACCGAAGAAAATCAAACTTTCGAGCGGTGGCCACTCAATTCCCTCACGACTCCAAGCCCACTATGGTTGGGGATTTCTGCGTGGATGAAAATAAAAGGGTGAGTTTGGGGAAACTCAGTGTAAGGAAAACCCATTCAAAGCCCAAGTCACTCAAGCCTATTGGGCCTAAGCCCATTCAGTAATAAAGTGGTCTTGGGCGAGCCTTTTTCAGATTACAATAAACTTGGCCTTAGCCCTTATTCAGATAACAAGATGGCCCATAGGCCCGTTTCAAAATACATGCAACATCAATAACATATGTAAGCCCATTTGGGGAGACTACTCAACCTACTAACCACTACACTCCACCGTACCAGCCCTACACTCCATGTGGGGAATAGCTCAACCTACCAAATTTAACACTCCACGATTAAGCAGCCTTGCTTTGCTCGCTTATCAAAGAATTGAGGCAAAGCCTCCAAGACGTGGACAAGCCACTTTCAGATTTCTCCGTCAATATCCCATCCCATGCATCGATTATAACAACATGGCATGCAATAAATAACAACATCAAACATGCATTTAGGTCAATTTAACCCTAAGGGTATTTCGGTAATTTTGCACCTAGGGGTATAACAGTAATTTTCCATGTATAGGGGTATTATAGTAATTTAGCTACTTTTAGGGTTTTTCATGCATATTCCTACTTTTCACGTACTAACAGAATCACGTACCGAGGGTTCTTACCGAATTGGGCCCGTTGGCCCATTATTCCAATTTTGGCCTATTAAGCCCAAAAATATCGAGGGCACAAAAATCATGCACTTTGCAGTCCAAACATTGCAGCTTACCAAAAACATTAATCGATTTACCTCACGAGCATTCGCACACTCGCAAATCTAAAAAATACCGATTTTTGGCATTTCGACTTTTCGGCTTTTATCGATCTAAACTAAGAAAGAGGGTGTTAGTTACACACCTATTTGCGACGATATGCTGACGAAATCCACACACGAACTGCCTACAATTGGATTACTAACACGTTAATCTAACTATTCAAATACAAACTACGTATTAACCCCTTACAATATTCGGCCAACCACACCTACAGATCATAGTAAGCTTATAAGAAATCAATAAGCAACTCATTAACAAATTTTTGTCAATGTTTGCCACATAATCATAATTTCACTGCAAGCTGTCTTCCTGAGCAACAGTCACTGAATCATTTATAACTGGAGCTACGAAACTCCAAATCAAGTGCCGTTAATTTTCCCTGAAAATAGACTCATATATCTTCTATCCATAAAATTTTCAGAATTTTTGGTTTGGCCAATCAATACCAGATTTTTCTTAAAGTTTCCCATGTTTCACTGTTTGGCTAATCTGACCACTCTTCATTACGAATAAAATTTCTCATTGTACAGAATTCAAAATATGTTCACGTTTATTCCATTTGAAACTAGACTCATTAAGCTTTAATTACATAATTTATGCAGCTTCTAACTCATCTCCCACAATTTATGGTGATTTTCCAAAGTCACATTACTGCTGCTGTCTCAAGCAGATTTATTACCAAATCACTCTTTCACACATAACTTGCATGCATGTTATTTAAACATGTATATCACCAATCAATCATCACATATCTATGAGTTTACTTAAGTATAGCCTCCATTTCATCATTTTAAAGCACAACATGTTAGCCGATTTTTCCCTTTAGCATCTAAGGCACATGCATGCTCATTTGTTTGGCTCAACTTCACCTATCTTCCATTTTTCATCAAAAGAACATGAAACAACAACCATTTCCTTCATTTTAATTCATGACCAAATGCTCACAACACAACCAAAAACCAAAATATGCTTCAAGAGTTAAGGTAGAATCAAGAAGAACTCGTGAACATCAAGATAGAAGCAAACTACCATGAACTTACCTTCAATTTTCTTCCCCAAGTGATCGAACATTCAAGAGCTTTCTCCTCTCCTTTCTCTTCTTTAACTTTAGGCTATGATGAACAAAGATGGACAAAAGTTTGTTCTTTTCACTCCTTTTTCTTTTAATAAAATTTCATATTTCATCCATTTAATTCTTTAATGCAAAAGACATGAAATGCCCATCATGGAACATTTACCTAAACCATTATCATGGAACATTTATCTAACCCATTATCATGGAATATTTACCTAATTCATTATCATGGAACATTTACCTAACCCATTATCAATTTGTACCATGAATTATGGATATCAAGTGCTCATATTGTCTACAACAACATGATGGCTGGCCACTTCATGTAAAATGGGAGGTTTGTCATGCAAATCCTCCTATTTTGCACTTCTATGTATTTGGCCACTTCAATTTAGCCTATAGCATTTTTAAACATTTTCACATAGGTTCTATTTCATAATTTCACCTCCTTTTTCTTATGGAACAAAAATTAACCAAAATTGTCGGGCTCTATCTTAAGCTTGGGCCTTCTAGAGGCCCACTAACATAATTAAACCTATGCCAACATTTATAAAATTCTTGAAAATTGGGGCGTTACACCTAGAGCAATAGCATGATGAACCAAGAAATCTCCAAAACCTATTGCTAAAAATAATAAATTACTATTTTCATTAATAGCATTTAACCAGCCAGACAACCATATGCTTTGACGCGCATTGAATGGTAGGCCATTCATTGAAGATAAAAGCACATCAAACCCCAACTTAAACAGTTAAAAAAGAGGACTTTAAAAAAACTTCTCCTTTTTGTCTAAAAGCCAAAAGTAAAAAAGAAAAAAAAATTGTTCTTTTTGCCAGTAAAAAGAATGATTTATTTCTATTTGTTTCTTCAAATTTTCTCCTCTTTATTCTCTAACATATTTTTCTCGCTTTTCTTAAATCCTTTGCTTATTGTTTTTTCTCAATCAGTGTCTTTTACCATGCAAAGAGCTCCCTTTGAGCTATAAGAATGATTCATCCCAATAGCTAAATTTTGAGAATTTTAGGAAACTCGATTGGGATTAAAGAATCAATGATTTTTTTTGTTTTTATTGTATTTAACTTAATTGTTGGGTTTTTATTTTTTGTTTTAATTTACTTAACTCGATTGGGATTAGGGAATAACGATTTCTAGGTTTTCATTTTTTGCTTTAATTTGTTTAACAAATTAATGAGATTATTGGATTTGAGAAATTGAGTTGTTGTTACACTTCCTCGACCTAGGTTTACTTGAGAAAAGTCATTATTTGAGGATTAAGGGAAGCCCGAAAAGGAGTTGGAAGAGAAGTATAACACCTTAACAATTATAGTGTCACTAATAGCAGTATTTCGAAAGATAAATAGTAAGTTTTCTCAAAAATAATAATTTATCGATTGAATAATAATAGTAAAGTAAAAAATTTGAATTGGACAAGAATGAATGGATAGTGAATTTTAGTAAAAATTAAATCGAAAATTTATGAAAAATGAACTAAAAAGTGTAAATTTAGTAAAAAAAACTGAATTTAATAATAAAATGTTGAAATTGTAGTTGAGATGTATAACAAGATGAAATTCGGGATTTTCAAAATTTGAATTTTTATTTAATTATTGTTTAAATGTTAAATGATTTTTGAGGTTTAAATGTTTTATTTATTTAATTAGAGACTCTTAGCATATTCTGACAAAAAAATCCATTGAAAATAACACTTGACAGTTTATCATTAGGCTACATGTTAAATGGTATAAAAATTAATACAGTTAAATAAAAGTACCACATTGATAGTCTAAATAAAAATTTAGGTACCACAATAGATAAATTAAAAATAGAGGTACGACATTAAAATTTTTTTAAAGAACAGACAAAATTGTGATAAAGTAAAAGGTAAAGTAAAATGTTGAGTCTCAATTTCGGTGCCATGATACTTAGATTGCAATCTTATAATATCTTTTAACAATGATAATGAAAAGCTCATACTTGTACCGCCTTTCCTAATTGCATCATAAGCGGCAGCGTATGCTAAACTTTGAATATTAGGAATTATCTATCTTATCCTAAAACAAAAAAAAAAAAATAATAATAATAATAATAATAATAATACCTAAGTAAAATTGAAATTAAAATTTAATATCCTCTAATTTATTCATACTTATTGGTATACCAGTTCAACAGATGTGGAATAAGATAGAGTTGAGTGGTTAAATTAGAAGAAAAAGAAAGGCCCTCCCTTTTGAGATGTCTATTGACTTTTATTAAATCGGGTCGAATCTTGAATCGAATTTTAAATTGGACTATAATTATATAACATTACTAAAACAATTACAAATTTAACATATTTAATTGTTAATATTATTTAACTTTTTGCAAAGAATTTATATAATTCATGTTATATCCTCATTTATAATTATAGTGTATGAAATATTAATAACAATAAAAATGAGGGTTGTCAATCTAAGATTTCTTTTGAAGTTACGTAGAATTGAAATTGAAATTAAAACTTATGCTAGAAATATTGAATGTGGGCTTGCAATTTATATAATATATATATATATATTTAGAATTTTTATTAATTTATGAAAATTTAAATTAATAATATTAAAATAATATTTTGGTCCTAAAATAATAAAAATAATTTAATCTATTAAAAATATAAAGATATAAACTATTAAAATAATAAATTTATATTTTTATTATCATAAAATTTATAATTTAATTCTAAAATTTCTGACTTCTTTTTGTCAACTAATTCTTATTTTTTATCTGATTTAAAAATTAATTAAAAAAAAAAAAAAGGAAAACAAGGAACGTGGGCGTCCCGAACTACAAGACGCAGAGAAGAAGAAGGGAGGGTGAGGCGATTTGCGTTAGGTAGGTTTGAACGCAAGAAGAAGGGCTGCCTGCACAGTGTTAAGTCCATGAAGCAAAGGACAGGGGGCGTGGGTGGGGGATCCTATCCAAGGCTTCTTCCTCATTCACCCCACCATTTCCGTTGGAATGGGGCCGCCATTAAAACTAAAGTTGGAGCTGAGAATCAAATAATGGTGCCAGCTCATTTTGCCTCTTCCTTTACGTAATATAAGAATATAGAATCAATCAATGAAGTTTAACTTCACCTTCATATTTTATTTATATTTCTACACTCATGTCACATAATTTAAGGTAAGTTTAGATGATAAGTTTAGATGAACGATTGAGTGGTACATTTAGTTTCTTTTTGTCTTATGTTATATTATTTAATATCACTATTATTATTATTTTACATTAACCACAAATAAACGTATCATCTCTCTAAATTCACTCATTGTATAATATCTTTTGAAGGTTTAATATTAATTTTTTATCACTCATATAGTAATTTAATTGGCTAATTTCCTTTATGAGTTAAATAAAATGTTTATTTTAAAAAATTTATTACAAAATTTGGAACATAAATTACATAATAATAACTGTAGTATTCTTACATGATTTAATAATTCTTAGTAATTAAATTTTATTATTTGCAAGTGTTTTAAGACTTGCATATTATATTTTAACTAACAAGATTTTAGACATTTTTGTTCATCTAAATTCTAATCTCATAAATTTGTTGAACAATACAACAATAAAATAACTTAATCTAATTTAAAAAAATATTTTAATATCTCATTTAATTTTTCGTCTCTTTTATTTTTGAACTTATTTTTTTGTTAAATCATCCAAAATGGATGAAAAAGTTAACGATAACTTTGCTAACATGATATACACGCGAATGACATGTCAACATTTAATTAAATTTTTTAAAATAATTTTTTATACTTTTTAATAATTTAATGATTTTTATTTTTCTGCATTTTTAAAATTTTTAAGATTTAATTAAATGCTGATGTGTCATCCACGTTTTTACCAAGTCGGCAAAGTAAAAAAGAAAAAAGTTAACTTTTCCATCTATTTTGAGATGATTTAACAAAAAAATGCTAGTTCAAAAGTTAAAAGATGTGAAAAATTAAATGGGGGGCTAAAATGATTGTTTTAATAAAATTAGAGGGCCAATTAAATAATTATGCGAAATTAAACTTATCCAAGAATCAAATTATTCAGGGATTCAATTAAATTGAATTATCGATCTCATTCAACGGAATTTAGATCGGATTCAGATGGGACTTTTGATAAATTTGGTGAAGTTGGACTTAAATAATAAATATGTTTTATTTAGTTTTAATTTTATAAAATATAAAAATAAAAACAATAATTTTTCTAATTCGTTATATTAAAAACATTTTCGAACTTTAGAAGACACGAGGGGCCGAGTACACCAAAAGTCCAAAACCCAGATATTGCCATAAAGTATAGGGGCCTATCTCAAACATGAACATAGTAAAGGGATGGAAGTAATAATTTGACAAAAACCGAGTTCTCAGCTCTTTTATAGTGGAGAAGAGCGTAAGCAGGGCTCGATATTAAGCTCCTGGGTTCGATCCAGACCCCACACAGCCGAAAAGGCTTTTAACAACGTGGCTTAATTTTAATAGTCTAATGAACCATCGTGACTTTTTTTTTTTTTTTTCCCAATTTTATTTACATCCAACGGTAACCATTTACTAGCCGTTGAGGTTTCAAATAAAAAGAAGGATTAATGTGCAAAAACACACAAACACACACCACTTGTTGGCTCTTTCCTAATTCTTTTCCTTTCCTTTTCATCAAACAGAGATAGAGAGAGATACAAGGCTTAATCACTGGGGGTTTGTCTCGTCTCCCCTTCCTTATTGTTTTCAATATCAAAATTAAGGATTTGTTTTAGTTTTAAATTTTCATGATTTTACAGTTTCGTTTAAGTAGAGGTGATCAAGTTAGCTTAGTTTTCTTTATTTTTTCTTCCATTTAATTCTTTTAGAAAATGGGTGTTTTTTTTCCAATGAATCTAAAGTTTGTTTGATATTCTTGGTTCTCTTGAAGGGTCTTGGAAGTGGGGTTTTTAGTCTTAAAGAAAACCAAAAGAACAAAAGAATGAGAAGATCAAAGGAGAACAATCCAGGTTCAATTGCGGCACCAAATGGTAAGCCTCTTTTATCATATGATCAGTCCTGACTAAGTCCAGAGTGGAGTCAGGTCGGATCCCATTTGTAGGTTCAAATCCTCTCAATGCTGGAACTTGACCTTGCATAAGGGACATCGAGCTCCTTGCTACTCTACACTACCTGTACACTTGTTCCATTTTTCATGAATATTTTTTTTCCTTTTGTTCTTATTGGAATCTTTTGTAAACTGAAAGATGGGCTGAGAATGGGTGGTGCCAAGATGGTAAAGGACATGGAACAAAATCAAAGAAGGGCTCTGAGTAGCATTAATCAGAACATTATAGGAGCTTCACTCCACCACTCTGGTGTGGTTAATAAAAGAGAACTTCCAGGGTACTTTCAACTGTCAAAATTCCAAGCTCCATTATTACAGTTTTCTTTGTACTTCTTGGGATTGACTTGAGTTGTGTCTTACACAGGAAAGATGAATTTTGCAATAAGAAATCAGCTTTGGAACAAAGATCAGACACTAGGTTCTATCTAGTTTGCTCTTTGTTTTTTGCTTTTCTGTCCTTTATGCTTTGACCTCTTTGTTTTTTTTTTTTGGGTAAATTTTCTTCAAAAACTTAAATTCTCTTTTTTATATGTTTAGGAGTTTGGCTGTTGAAAGGGTTAGCAACCAGCATCACTTCCTAGAAGTACTATCTATACTGACCACATATTGTGGAAGCTTTATGATTTCCAATAAACTATTTGTTAAGCAACTTCAAATCACTGTAGAAACCAAAACAATAGGAAACTAAATAGAAATTGTTGGATTGAATGTATTGAAGGACACTAAGAACCAAAGTGAGTTGGCAGTGAAGCCCGGTGGTCTAGACGATTTCGAAATCGTTGATGTGGAACAGTGTGGGGAGGGTAATGATGTTACACTCCCTATGTTTGTGAAACACACAGAGGCAGTCTTAGATGAAACTGATGAAATGGTATGTGTATTTATTAATTGTTGAAAATGGTTATTTTTTGGGAAGGCAAAGCAGCATGATTGCTACATCATCTTTGCATTGAACAATATACAGGACATTGAAATGGAAGATATGGAGAACTCTATCATTGATATTGACTGCAGTGATTCAAAAGATCCTCTTGCAGTTGTTGAGTACGTAGATGAAATCTATGCTTACTACAAGAAAACTGAGGTAAGCTTTGATTTAAATTTGCCAATGAGGCAATTTATGGCAGAGTGGATGGAGAAACATTCTTTGGAATTATTGGTCTTTTGAGTTTCTTATTTAGGGTTCATTTGTGCAGGTTTCTTCCTGTGTTTCTCCAAATTACATGGACAGGCAATTTGACATCAATGAGAAGATGAGGGCCATCCTCATTGATTGGCTCATTGAGGTATGGTCTAACCTTAGTTTGTTTTCTTTTTCCTCAAGGCAATTAGGGTGCAGCTATCAAGAATATACTTTGCATGCAGTAGAACTGTCTCATTGGAAAGATGTGCTACTACTATTGATTTGAAAAATTTGTACTTAATTGTTGTTCAAAGTATGTCTAGAGATTACTAACGATATCATTTTGAGCAGGTTCACTACAAATTTGATCTTATGGAAGAAACATTGTTCCTTACTATCAATCTCATAGACAGATTCTTAGAGCGTTGCACTGTGATCCGAAAGAAGCTTCAATTGGTTGGCATGACAGCCATGTTATTAGCATGCAAGTATGAGGAAGTTTCTGTCCCAATAGTGGAGGACTTTGTTCTGATTTCAGATAAAGCATATACGAGGAAGGATGTTCTAGATATGGTAATTTCCTACAGCAGTCCTGTATTTTCCTTGCATTTCTCTAGGCATATTTAATAGTAATCTCTATGTTTCTAGGAGAAATTAATGGTGAACACTTTACAATTCCACATGTCTGTGCCAACTCCATATGTTTTCATGAGGAGATTTCTCAAGGCAGCACAATCTGAGAAAAAGGTAGATAATTCATTAATGGATTACTGTTTGTTAAACCTTTTTTGTTAGTTAAGCCTCACCCAAGAAAAAAAAAAAACTGATAAGATATATACATTACCCTGTGGCATACCAGCTTGAATTTCTCTCGTTCTTCCTGATTGAGTTGAGCATGGTTGAATATGAAATGCTCAAGTTTCAGCCATCTCTGCTAGCTGCTGCAGCAATTTACACAGCACAGTGCAGTCTTTTCCGGTTCAAGAACTGGACAAAGACCAGTGAGTGGCATACTAAATACACAGAAGATCAACTGCTGTAAGTTATTATATTTGGATTGCTAGGCTTGCCTAGCTTTATTTGACCTTTGTGTAGAACACTAATGAAGGATGCTTTTGTCATGCATGTCAACAGGGAATGCTCAAAGTTGATGGTTACTTACCATCAGAAAGCAGGATCCGGAAAACTCAAGGGAGTACATAGAAAGTATAGTTCATACAAGTTTGGATATGCAGCAAAAACTGAACCAGCACTATTTCTCCTAGATCCCTGACGCAACTGCTTGATGACGGTTCATGGGTTGACTATTTTTTAAGTATCTAATCTCGATTAAGGAATTTCCAGTTGCAAAATCTAGCAACACCTAGAAACAGAAGATGAGTTCTTTTTATATTATATGTTCATGCAAAATCTTGCAGACTGATCTTTGAAAATCATTCGTGTTACTCTTAATTGCCTTCAAATTTAATATGTGACTTATATTTTTGCATAATAAATTCAAACATAAAAAGAATCTAAAGGATACTGTGAATTGATTCTGTGATTTCTTCTCCTTGTCAGAAGGGAAATATAATCAGTGATTTGCTAATCTAGCGCTGATATATTATTTGAGAATATAAATTATTGTCGCGTCCAAAAATGGATTTTATTGAGACAAATGATCTCGTTGATCCAATCAAGTAATCAAAATTTATTACCATAACCATGAGCATGTGCATTCACACCACCAATCAGGAAAGAAATTACACAAATGAATCATGTTAAACGCACAATAAGTGTCCTGACATTTTTCCAAGAATACAATTACAAAATTACACAAATGAATCATGTTAAACTCACTGTAATGGAACAAAAATATATGTTCTTCTAATTAGTTGAAGGTTCAAATCACGATTGAAACCAGCAAGAAAAAATAAGGCATGGGTGCTTAGATAATCACCTTTGGATCTGCGTTTACTTGGTAACATGGCATGGTATCTCCATTTTGCATGATGCTGCCTTCTTTATGCACTTGACCAGCGAATAGTAGGCTCTGCAAATTAAACAACAGGCTGCATTAATGGCTTGCTGAAGAAGTAGCAACAGAATTGCCCAATCCCATCCTCTGCCCCAACAGTGAGAGTTGCTCAACAAACTCCATTCCGGTTAAAATTTCCATATATAATATGCTTGACAGGTTGCTGATGCCGCACAAGGTCTTGCAAGCTGCCATACTCCCCGTAATTTCCACCACCAATCATGAACACAATAGCTTCTTTAAAGGGTCCTTTCAGATGGCTACTTCTAGTTCCAGAGCTCGATTTAGGGGCACGAGGATCAAATACAAGGTAAGAATCAATTTCAGGGTTTGGTTTCCCCTCCATCAATACTTCCACAGTCCTGGTCAAAGCCAACTGCCTATCACTAGATAATAGGTTCTTCACACCTGCTGTGACAGCACTAATTGACAGGCCATAGAGCTTCTCAGCCCAATCAACAATGTTATTTCTACTAGCAGAATTTGCTGACGCCAATGAAACATTCAATGACTTGATCTTCTTTACATACTGAAATGCACTCGTATCAACCTCAGATTCTACTATTGCTGCTTCCACTGCTTCTGCTTCTGCTGGATTAATGGTTTCGGAAGAGATAATATACATTATAGCAAAACGCAGCTTATCCATCTTGGTACCTTTTCCCTTAAGTACAGCCAACAACTCATTTCGGTCAAAGCCACCTCTCACCATCATATCATTCTCCTTCTTTACATAAGAGTCAAGAGATCTCTCCTTTATTTCACCCAAGAGCACTGTTGCAATGTTTGTGTGTTTATCAATGACCTGCTTCCGTTCGGTCAGTTCAGGCAGGGAGTTCACTGCATTCATTAAGTGCTTTGTGTTCTCAATCAAGTCTGTCCCGTCAAACTATGCTCCTGCAGTCCCACCAGTCCTTCTATTCACCTCATCAACATCTTTCTTATATGTGTTCAACTGGGTCTTAATCTCAACAGCAACTTCAGGGAATTCCAATGATCCATTTGCCATCCAAAATGGGTCTGACCTATCCAGCTCATATGATTTCATACCACCTTTCTCTCCTGGCACACTCAACCTATTAAGCTTCAATCCAAGAATATCATGTACAAGTGGGCGGTACCTAAAATCATGTTGTATCGCAGCCGACAACTCGAAGTTCCTATCAAACATACACAAAATTGGACACTGAAATGAGCTCGCAAAACTCCCACTTTCAGAAAACAATTTGTTCTTTGACAACAAATGATCTCTCAACTTCTGATCCAATGCCGAAGCAACCAACTCTGCCGGTCCACCACGCGGGCATCTTATTATGGGAACCACAGCCAGTGTAGCCAAAACACAAAATAATCCACTAACAATCCTCTCTAAAATATCCTCGATCTCTTTATCCCCTGCTGATGGATCATTCAATTGCACATACGTAGACTTCTGGGACAATGAGAACAAATTATCCTCCAACGACACAAACTCCAAATACTGATCATGAACCTTCGAAATCTTATGGATTGAATCTGAATTCAAAGTCCCGGAAGCCAGATCCTCCAAAAGCGGCCTTGGTATAGACGCAGAGAAATTCAAATGGAAACTATCATAGAGAGAACGCGAAGCATCTGCTACGATTCTCTGGATATTAGATTGATTACGCTGAACAAAGTAGACAGCTGGTACATCATGGACAGGTTTCCGATCTTTGTCAATAAGGAAGTATAGCGTAACACCGTGTTTTCGAAGATCCTTGAAATGTATCAAAGGGGACAGTATATTCTGACAAAATTTGTCATCAATCAAAATCTTGTAAACCTCTTTATTAGCAGTTCCAGTAGAATTCGCAGGTTGATTCAGATTAAGCATTCGGATTATACATTCTGTAAAAGCAAACCAAAACAGCCAATACGATCAAAGCTCCAAAATGACAAGATCAAAATTCAACAGCCCAGTAAAGGAAGAATCAGACAAAACTAGATCCGAAAGGTTATAAAATTTAACAAAACAATTGGTAGAATAACGCTACTTTTATAGATTCACATTCAAAGAACATATCAAATTTAACAAAATTGTAACAGGGTGAAAATGGGAGTTCGATGCCACTGCATTTACATGAAAATCTAGAAAGAGAAATGGAATGGGGGTACTGGTAATTCAGGGGAAACGGAAGAAGAGAGATCAAAACAGAAAATTACCTGTTTGTTTCTGGCGAAGATTGAGAGCCATAGGAGACTGGAAAACTGAGGTCTTTGAGTACAAGTCTCAAATTTGTTGCATTCATTTGGTGATATCTTTGGAAAACTGAGCTCGTCTCCGTTTCTCCTCGTTACAAATTTGAGGGACTGAAAGTGAAATCCATCCATCAAAAGAAAAAGGCTTTATTCATAGTTTAGGCCCTAAACTATAACAGCTTTTTTATTTTAGTACCTAAATATTTTTGTTGCTCTTTTTTTTTCCCCTTTTACATTCCGTCACACGGCAACATTATAAAATTTAGGCATCCAATTATAGATTTATCAATATGACTTTCATGCAGATTGGAGTTTATCGATCCATAGTTTATCATTGATACATTGATTAATCTTTGTCTCACTTGGATTAATTATTTTGTTTTTTTTTTTTATCTTTTGAATTTTTATAACATTTTAGAAATGATATGTTTTTATTTTTATTTTTTTAAAAAATTTGAATTGATTAATCGTTGACTCACTTTGATTGTCATGCTTCATTGTTATATTTTTTACAAGATTTGTCGGTTGATAATAAGTTAATTGTTTATGCGATTGAAAGGTTCGTAAATTCGTTGAAATATTAAAGGGAAAGTGCCGAAGGGTTAATCGAAACCGTATGAAGCTTACTCTTGTCTTTAGTAATGAAAGAAACATTCTTGAGATGTAGCCCAAGTTTATGCACTGCTTGTTTTACAGTCATAGAGGTATGAAATTTGGAAGAAGGGGTGCAGAACCTTTCACTTCTAGTAGCCATGACTGTGACGCTCCAATTAATGAACATGGTAAAATTTCTAATCCAAAAAGTAGCACTGTTTCGACGCAAACATCAAATTCTTTTTGTTACTGATGGTAACAAAGCATGTTAAGGAACCATCAGTTGTTACTACAAGCATTCTTAGGTATGATCATATGCACTCCATGAGGATATTAACTTGTGTGAAAGAACTACCGTTACCTCTGATCCCAACTTCATCGCTTTAGACGAGCAGGTGCTAGGAAATTTAATCTAGTATCCCCTTATGCTTCCTCAGTGGAATGTGATTGTTAGTCTGGTAAGTTGTGCCATTTAAACTATTTATTGACATGAAAACAAACCCCAAAGAGAAAAGAGCAGCAAAAGAATAAAAAATGTCACAAAAAAAAAAAAAACAACAGCATAAAAAATATTTTGAGTAAATTACAGTTAAGTGACTACAAATGAAGAGAAAGTCTCTCTTTATGGTTGAATTTCCCTAAATTCAAAGGTACATATTGATTTACATAACAGTTAAAATTTGTACTTATCTACAAAATAAGAATTACACTCTATACATTAAGATATTTCACTAGACCACTAAAGCTTTTAAGTAGATGAACTTTTTTATATATTCCACTAAATCTCATTTCATCAGTTGACATCCATAAAATATTCCGTGAACATTGGCAGTGAGCTTTCATCCACCAGTGACAATTGCCAAAGATGTTTTCATCTACATTCTTTGATTTGATTCCATGTCAAACCATTTTAGCATCTTCTATACGTAAGACAAATTGCGAGAGTCCAAGCAACCTTTTTGATCTATCTCTATAAATCTTAATTCCTAGAACATAGACTGCTTCCCTCTAATCTTTCATGGAAAATCGAGCCGTTCTAGTCTACAACATAGTTATATCGTTTCCCATCATTAAAATGTCATGGACTTTAAATATTAGCTTGACACAAGGAAATCCACCAAGATCTGCACCTATTTCGAATATTTGATTATTTCCTTATAGTCGCATGTTTATTGATAAATACTCCAACATTACAAACAAAATAGGAAGTTTGACAATACAACAAATCAAAAAATAAAGATACATTAGAGAACTTCAACCATGTGATTTAATTAAAAAAATAAAAAAACTTCATTATGCGCATACCATGATTCAAAAAGGGCGAGTGGACGCACTAGAAGTGTGCCTCATCAAATGAGGCTCACTCAAAACGAATTTGCGGCGCTACGTTGTTCCACAGTCTGGCACACCTTAACAACCCTATTCATTACTTTTCTTTAGTACCATAAGCAATAAAATTTACACTAATATCATCCGATAGTGACCATCTCCCTGTTAAAGGGTTGTACACAAATCCCGCCATCTCTTTCACCTATTCACCCAACAATTCAGCAGCGCAGAGGTTAGTCAAAACGCACAATGGTTAGTTCAGTTTCAGATATCAAAGGGATTGCTTGGTTTGCTTACATCAACCCCTGCACGTTTTAGAATCATAGTGAGTTCTTCTGGGGTCAGGAAACTCGACCATTGATGTGTACCTTTAGGTAGCTGCATAAAATCAACAGACATTATGAGTTACAAAGCATATCTTAGAACCAACTGTTTTTTAAAATTATAAAAAAAAAGGAATGGTTTCTAATTTTTTTTTTTTTGGAGGTAATAGCTTTGTCTTCGCTAGTTTCAGGGACAACAGCTACACATGTATTCACATGTCAATTTCTCCTTACAATGCTAATCTGTTTCAATACAAGGTCCCTTACATGATTTGCAGGACACTGAATCCAAGTTCTGAACAATACTATTTCATTGGAATTTTATATTTATAATATTGTGTAGACGAAACATCAAACCCATGTTCAACATTTTAGCCTATGAATTAAAAAATGTAGATATGAAAAAGCATCGAAATAAGATCCCAATTAGATCAAATTTCAAACAAGATGTGAATACGAAAAGAAATCCTAAAAGTAAGGGTTAAATCTCTACAAGGCATTTGTATAGAACAGATACATAATTACATATCAAAATAGAAAAATAAATAAAGTGTTGTACTTAAAAGATGACAGAATCATACCCACTGTAGCAGGTACTCTGCTGCAACAATGGCAGTTGCATATGATCTCATAGAGCGGTTAATTGTTGAAACAACAGTAGCTCCTTCATGAGCAGTTAATGCTGAGAGAGACTTGCAGAATTCAGCAGCATCTGCTACGTGCTCAATCACCTTAAGTAAAAGTTAATAATTTACCAAAAAAAAAAAAAAAACAAATTTACAACGAAAAGTATATAAAGAATTAGCAAATGACCAAGATATGTGAAACGCTAGATAACTTGAATCTTGAATAGACCATAAAAATGCTCTTAGCAGTAATGAGTGCATCATTATTACATCAAAAAAAAAAATGTAGCAGTCTTTTAAACAACCAATAGAGACAAATGGAGGGAGTGAGAGAGAGACGTTGTTGTCCAAAGAGTGCATACCTCTAAAGCAATCACTGCATCAAACTTTCTCTGCTCTTCAACCAGCTTTTCTGTTCATGAAAATGTATCCACGTAAGCTATCACTAAAAATAAACAACAAAAAAACTCAGGAAAGGACAGAAAACTCAAAGAGTTCCGTATGATTGTTTAACCAATCCAAATTGTCTATGTTGTGACAGTTATCAAAGTTCACCAATCAATTATAGTGGCAAGCATTTATAAATACAAAAGAACATATATCCATCACAGACATCAAGAAGAAAATTGTTATGATTTCAATTGTCTTCAATATCTTTCAGATGAAAACAGGGGAAAATGAAGTTACCAAAGACTACAGCAATAGCTGTATTTATGGGTTTCACACAGAAAATATGTAGTAAGAGGGGAAGAAAGCGCTGAAGATATCACATTGATGGAATACTGATCCCAAGAAATCTAATGTTCACCACTAACCAAAGAAATTTATTACAGTTCTGGTAAATTTGAGTAAAAAAACCACGACTACAGAAAACTCAGCTAGCATTTATCCCTTTTTCAATTGTAAATTTTCCAGGTTATTTGCTCCGACAGTTCATCCAACAACATCAAGTTCCTAGTAGAGGGCTACTTTGATAGAATTTTACATATGGCAGTTCTATCATATGATGATTTTATTTGCATGAGAACTACTACTAAATTTGGCTGCATGTTCTCATTCACATTTCAACCCGATTCAGTGTCAGAGACGCAGCCCAACAAGTAGTTTGTCCTGATGTCCTCCACATCCACATGCCACTCATCCAGAACGTCACAATCTCAAAAGGTTTAAAAGTTTGAAAAAGAACAGAAAGTTACAGATCTAGATTAGCAGAGAGATTAACCTACAGAAGAATTAAGCTTAGAATGTACCTGCTGTTGTACAACAGTATTCAATAGTTGAAGTTGTTGGATCCAAATTCTGTAGAGGAAGGTATATCATAAAATCCAAGTTCAAGTCTAGAACACAATAACATGAATGAGTTACAGGAACTCAGAACTGTAAACTTTTAGACTTGTAATTTGGTGCAATAGTATTCAGATACAAAAGATTCATCTTAAAAAATTTGTAGCAGGAAGCAAATATATATAAATGATAACGTATGCCAAATTATTGCTGGAAAGAAAACTCAAGTCACACTCTGCTTGCTTAAGAAGTAACATTTCTAAGAGGGAGGGGGAGGCTTTCAAATGATGGGTCCAGCTATTTATTTCAAAAGAAAATAAATGAATGATTGGAATGAAAGAATGAAAGACACAGATAGACAAGGTAGGAAACCATTAAATTGTTTAGGATGATTTTATAAATTGAAAATAACTTGGAAAATATTTCAGATATTGTGGAAACGCTAGAATGATTTGATTATTGAGTATAAACCCGTTGCTTAAAACTTGAAGACTTCTTTACATGAAAAATACTCAACATATATCCACTCACCTATCTAAATAGCTAGTTATGCCATGGTAGAACCAGTTAAGAGCTTTCCATTTCAAGAAGTTTTCATATAAAGTAAGTCATGCCTGATAAAGTAACAGAATCTTATTTGACCTTATTCTTTCAAAGACAAGTAGAAAGCCTTGAGAAAACACAATATCTTCAAAACCATAGACCTAAAATAGAGTTATCATTAAATAAGAAAATAATAATCTTTTCTTACATCCCCATGTGCAGTTATAACTAAAATCAACCTAAGATGTAGACATGCTCAGGCTAACATGAATGGAAGAAATAATGCTCCAAACACTGGAATATTTCTAGTAATAAGAAAATTATGAAAGACTACACTTGCATGTACAAAAAATAACACTACCAACATATCATGAAATGGTTGAAAAGAAAATAACATACAGCATGAAGACGGGCAATCTTGATGTTTTTCTCTATTGCATCAATTCCAGTGACAGTTGCTCCCATTCGAGTCAGCGGCTGAGAAGATAAAGGAACATTATAGATACCAACAAAATAGCAGATCTAACTTTAGCAGCTTGTACCAATGTCTACTAGGAGAAAAAAGAAAAAAGGGAAAAAGGAAGGAGAGAAAAAACAAACAAAAGTGGAATGAAGCATCATAGCATCCATTAATAAATATATGAAATTTAAAAAGGTAATTTTTCTATTCCGATGCTTGATGTTTTCGTAAGTAGATGGAACTATCTGAAATTCTGCACAAACTCCTCAAAGGAATATAAATTTAAAAGGAAACTGAAAACAAGCATTTAGATCAATATTTCTTGAACCTTAACATAGTCAAATCAAATATATTAGCTACAAAAAGAATATTCTTTTCTGATAACACCTGAAAATATATAGTAGGTTTCCCAGTCATCTTTATGGTTTCCATGTTACCTCTTTAGGGATAATGTCCAAATACCTAACTTCACTAAGAGTAAAAAAAAAAAAATGCTTTTGATCTTTTATTGCATGGAATTAAAGACCATGGACTTCATTTGACTATAATGAGAACATTGACATTACAAAATATTACATATCTGTTGGATGATTTATGTATCTATAGAAAAAGTGTTTCTAAACTTAGTTGAGTTGGATGAAAAATACTATAGAGATGCTGTTTAATAGTTTTTGTAATTGATTTATATTCAGCCATTTTAAAATTTAATAGGTATAATTACATTGGAAAAAGAAAAACTTGCCTTAGTTCCACGTGGTAAAAGATAACTAGCTTATTTGGGTATTAACCTTTTCTTTTTCCCAAATTAGTTGACCAATCAACCATTTCCACTGCTCTCTGCCCAAGCTCATCTTGATCCTCAATAGTTGACCAAGTGCAAATTTAAAAGACAATAGAGAACCTCATAATATCATTTTGTTATAGGGTTATGCTAACGAATTCTTCCATAGATGTCCTGAAATCTAGATTACCAATGAATGGAAGTAATGTAAAACAGTCAAATGCCTAAAGAGGATTAATTGCTACAGTAGCCCATTCAATAAAAAGGCACTAAACACTAGATTTTCAAGAAATCTGAAGTAACAAATAGAGATGTCATTTAATGAGAATGCCAACAAGATTTTATGTGAGTGCTCGTTGGAACTTTTCAATGAACAAGGCAGGGACTAACTAGAAATTGATGCTCTTCCAGATTAAATGATGTTAAGCATGAAAGAATATTAATTATAAGAAAAATGAATTCCAGTGGCAGACATGTGTAAGTACCTCTGACAGAATACCACCACCGCAACCGACATCAATAAACCTTAGTCCTTCAAAGGGCCTAGCAGAGAGAGGATCCTTTCTACAATAACAAACATGCACAAACGAATGCAATTAGGGATTAAATTGAAAATTTCCAAAACATGATAAATGTCAAAATCAGTATTCCAAAACACAGTTACAAAACAAGTTCAGCTAGTAAAAGATTCTGTCTTTTTGAAACACAAGTGATATATACCGGAAATGTCGACAAAGAGTTGAGCGTAAAAAAGCGAGCCTGGTAGGATTCATTTTATGCAATGGTTTAAATGGTCCTTCAGAATCCCACCTGGACATAATAAAGAAGTTTAAAAAAAAAAAAAAACCAAAGCAACATCTTAGAGCATTTCAAAGTCTTTGTTGAATAGAACTGAAATAATCCCAAATTTTTTTCTGACCAAGTATCGGCAATTGCAGAGAACTTGGCGAGTTCAGGTTCCTTCAACGAAGAGGGAGCTGAAGAAGCCTTTTCGAACTTGTTAGATTTGGGGCCAACATTGTTTTGAGGTCCAGAAACAGAAACAGGGTGTTGAGAAGGTAAAGCAGAGAAGAACCGAGCATTGGAAAGGTTTCTTGGAAGGGAATGGAACCACCGACGTTGGGCTAGGAACATTGAAGAAGCCATTACAAAAATAGGTATCTGCAGGAGCCAGGAAGAGAGGCTTAGGTTCTACGGTTTAAGTTAGACATTTAACTTCAATTAGTAGGCTAGCCAACCAGGATCAAGCCCATGAATTTTTTATTTTCATATATATTTCCAAATAAGAATATTGAAAAAAATAAAGACAAAAAGTCCAAATTGTTTATGCTACTTTAAAAAATAATAAATAAAAGGCCTAATAGCAAATTTTGCTCTCAACATTAGACTTTTTGTAAATTTCGCACTGATTCTTTTTTTTTTTCCCTATTGCCACCTTAATCTTTTAATCTTTATCAAATAAATCAGAATTAGATGTGGCAGTTAGTTGACTAATGGTCAACGATATTTGCTGATGTAAATGCACTAAAATGCAGACCGGACTATTTTATCATATATGCCACATCAATAAATTATTTAAAAATTATAATTTTATAAAAGATTCAAAAATGTGAAAATTTCTGTAAATAAAAAAAATTATAAAATTTTAGAAATTCCTAGTTTTTATAAACGCACTTTCAGATTAAAAAATATTTTATAAAAACCAAAAATCAGGAAAATCCAAATATTACAGAAAATTCCACCAGATCTGGAAGCTGATATGATAGGTGATTAGATACTAATTTTTAATTACTTAAAACCAAAAATCAGGGAAAATCTAAATATTACAGAAAATTCCACCAGATCTGGAAGCTGATATGATAGGTGATTAGATACTTATTTTAATCTACTTAGGTAATTAGATATATGTATATACAGATAAACAGAAATATATACAAATATATACAGTCAAGTCTTACTTGCTTTTTTTTTTTTTTTTTTTTGCTTCATATTTTTACTTCAGTTGATGTGGCAAACTAAGTTGTAGCCGATAAGATTGGATCAATATTAAATTCGCTTCTTAACCTTAATGGTATTTTTTTCCCTACATTCCTATATTTTCCTATGACCCTAAAACAAAATCAAACCTTCTTGATCTTGAAAACTGACAAGAATTTTTTCATTATTACATCATAAAAACAGCATGCCTCAATTTTTTTATTAAAGCATAACCGGAAGATTTAAAATTTGTTAAATTTAAAGAGCAAAATCACAAACAATAACAAAAAATTGGAAAAGCATCCTCCTTTAGGAGGCAAATCTTTATTGAACAAAAATAATACCTATAGATCCAATATAACAAATTATTAAATATAATGCAAACCAAACAAACCAAAAAAAATAAAAATAAAGACAGCACACCTAGATATAATTCTGGAATGAGGAAACAATTAAAAAGGAGCCAAATTTATAAAAAGCGTATCTCTGATTTTGCTCATGAACCACAAAAAAACTAAATTTACTATAAAAGAAAATAACCCAAAATAAATTAAAACAACCAACCTTTCAGATTCTGCTCACTATTCTTCCGTCTTCTTCTTCAATTGACAAAAGGACTTGCCTCTATAATTTCAAACTAAGTTGAATCTTGATACATATCTGGAAAAAAGTTTCTTAATCTTAGTTCCATATATCAACCATGGAAAACTGATATGAAACATAATTAGATACTGATTGATTAAAGTTTTGGTCTTTAAATTGCAGTCGTAATAATACTAACAAAGTAAACAATTAATATTTCAGGGAAGCTAGAGAGAGACTTTATTCAACGATGGTGAAAGCGAAAATTTCAGAATGAATTCTCAAGTCAAATCAGGACTGCCAAGAAGGTTGAAAATAATTCAAAATTAAAAATACTTGAAATTAAAATAGGAGTTGACTGAGTGAGTGAATAAGGCATTAAAAGTAATACAAAATTAAAATTACCACTCCAAGGTTGAAAATAATTCAAAAGTAAAAATGATCCAAAATTAAAGTAGGAATTGATTGGTTGAGTGATTAAAAGGAGGTCCTAACTGAATGAATTGAGGTTGAGTAAAAGCCATTCGCTTGAGAACAATTCGGCGATTGGAACTCGATCTGGGATTGGGATCTTAGGGCACTGAGAACCTACTGTATAGTACATTCAAGAGTACTAATCATAAAAAATGTACAGAAAAAAAGGCACACCCTATTCAAGGCCCTGATGGTCACTCCCCCCGCGCTCTACTACAGGAAAGCTAGCCTGGTTGATCCACTACACGCTAAGAAGCAAGTCCCGACTAACTAAGTAAATCCGGGTTAGACTGAAAGTGACCAGAAATTGCAATCTTCTTTCACAGACTACAGACTAGCGATAGTTAAAAGAACAAAAAAATAAAAATATCATGATAACATTTTTTTTGAAACAAATTACATCTGTAATTAGATTGATAAGAAAACATTATCTTACATCTAATTTGAAACATATAACTACTCAGTGTCTGCGAATATGTATACAACAAAACAGCATTCAAAGTAGAAACTATATTAGCAGAACAAGTTGAAAATAATTAGTGACAGATTAACACACTGACAAGCATATTGCAAAGCTCAAAAACATGACATGATTTGAGTGAAAATTATCAGAAAGTGGAGCCAACTGTAACCTAATCAACAAGAAGGTTTAAGAGTGAACAGTGAGGAGAGTTTGTAGCTGAACATGCTAAAACTCCATAAGTAGCCAAAGTTGGGAGCTATACTTCATGATAAACACTGCAACCTGCAGTCCATGTTAAAAAGAGTATAGAACCAAACTAAATAAATAGTCTTGATTTTGGCTCAAACCATCCTGATTCCCAATTAAAATCGAAATCAAAACCCAGTAAACTCATCTCCTCTTTTAAAATATCCCAAACGATATCAGTAAAAACCCTAAACCCAAACTGATTTTAAGCACGAGTGAATGATATTGATAGTATGTACTCAAAAATCCAGTCAAAATCCAGTCAATACCGAAGCTGATAGAGGAAAGGAAGCAATTAAAGAACTCAAACTAATCTTACCAACAATCTTCGATTTCTTTGGGTTCTGACTAGTTGCTAGCTTTGATTTCGACAAACCTTCACGAATTGCTTCAGCTTGGGGAGAACGGAATTTTTTAGAAGGGAGAAAACCCTTTTTTCCTCTTCTATTCCCTAAAATAAAATGAACTAAAAATTCAATAAAAAATAATTTTCCATCGTTATTTTTGGCCTAAATTACTGATAATAAGTCTTTTTTATCGAGAAGTTAGGAAAATAGGTTTATTTGGCGAATATAACTTTTTTCTTTAGTTTTATTTTTTTATACAATTAGAACTAGATTAAAATTCCCAAACATGAGTGTATCAGAACGCTGATAAAAGGCTCTTCTAAGCAAGTAAGGGAATACGTTCAATCTTCACGGTTTGACAGTTTTCCCATATATGCCTCTTCTCCTGAACAGCTCGTTGCTCTAGAAATCCTAGTAGAATTTCCAGCAGAATGGAAACAAGCAGGCTATACCCACATCCATTTTGGTGCTATACGTCTTGCGCTAAATTATCATGGAACAATACCAGTAAACTGTTAGGCAAGAATAGCATTATTGGATTCTAGATACTTAGAATACCAAAATGCTCGCATAGCAACGATTGAAGCAACACTAAACTCGGATGGTGATGGTAACCTCTTCCAAACTTCACCATGGCTCGGCGGACCTAATCTTACCAAAGTGCTTTAAAGGTCCAAGTCCAAATAGCAGGAGCTCCACAAATAGCTTCACTATAATCTGCTACCCTTCATTACCGATTGTTTATAGAATCCAAGATCACTCTTTTAACCTTTCAAACCACGGGACAGAAGATTCCTTGCTTATCTCAGTAAACACAAATGGCCAACCTCATTGTGTCCATGTCCCCAGGAAAATTCCCAAAAAAGAGCTCATAAAGTTACTCCCAGAAAAGTGGATCACGAACTATGAACAGTTCCATGAACATAGTGAACCGATCCAATCAACCCTGAGCCAAATTACTTCAAAAGGAGATGGAACCACTGAAATCAAATTTGACCACAGCCACCTTCAACTAAAGCAGCCCAATTCAAGCATTTTCTCAACACAGCTGATGATGCAGCCACTTGAAAGTCCGGCCCAGTTGCATGACAAAAGAAACCCAGATTGTTGTTGTCCACTATGTGAACCAGGCCCAGAAAGAGATCTGATAGAAAGCTTCTCTACAGAAGGAAGGCCTCATTACATGTTTAAAGACCTCATTCATGGACACCGCCCATGGGCTTTAAACTGTTCATGTGAATTATGTACCGATGATGACTCGCATGCCTATGTTGATGCCATGGATAAAACAGCATCCAAACCAGGAAAAAAGAAAAACAAGAAGAAGTCTTCTCAGGACGAGTTCTACAAAAGGTGGATGGCGAGAGATCCAAATATTGGACCACTTGGTGAAGATAATGGTAAATATGTTTACCTTGTTGATTATTCAACCTATAAACCTTTACTGTAAGTATGTGTTCCTCCTGAACCTTGTAAACCATCTTCTCCTCCTCCTCCTAAGATGATTTTCCATCCCCGAAAAGCAATCCAAAACACCAAAACCTTTCTCCTTACCATGTTACAAGAAAATAAATAAATGGGTAAAAAAGAACCCAGATTTTCTTGAACCACAAGACCCAATCCCCACTGCCTGCATGATTAAACCAACAACCTCGACAATGTCATATGACAAAGAGTTTCCACCACTTGAAGAATACTCAAGTGAAAATTATGTCCATGCCCCAAAATTTCGTCAAAAATACAAACCAAGACTCAGGAACACCACCAAAGATCGGTCTTTGCAGAAGCTACCCTCAATTGGCAAACTGAAAATGCCATTGCTCAAAATCACATCTTGAAAAAGATTGATTCA
Organism: Gossypium arboreum; assembly: GCF_025698485.1. Taxonomy (NCBI): domain Eukaryota; kingdom Viridiplantae; phylum Streptophyta; class Magnoliopsida; order Malvales; family Malvaceae; genus Gossypium; species Gossypium arboreum. Next base: position 104,527,084 of record NC_069071.1, on the reverse strand, counting down.
AAGATCTCAAAAGTTGAATCCAAAATGGATGACAACACAAAGATGATCGGAGATCCGATCCGATTATTACAAAAAGATGGATGAAGTAGCAAAGCAACCAAGAAGACTGACAAGATTTCTTTTCTCACCGCACAAAGAGAAAAGAAATTCGAAACTTAAAGACCAAATCAAGACTCTCCAAGAGACGGGAAAGATTCCTGAACCTGCACCAAGACGAGAAATAATTGAATTGTTTCCTTCCGTCAGAAAACAAGGTCTACTCCCCGCAGAAGGTGTACAGATTACTTTCCCAGAACCTTCCAAACGTACTAAACCAAGTACGTATGAAATCTTCCTAGAAATTAAAAAACAGCAAGCAAAAAAGAAAGAAAAGATGATTGCAGAGCAAATGGTTACTGAACCTAGTGACCAGAAGGAAGAACAAACCCAGAAAAAACTGGGAAAAAGACCAGTTTCTGAAGAAAAGACGCCACCAACTTCTCCACCAAAACAAACTCCAAAATCTTTGATGATCCAAGAAGATAAAGAACAAAATCCTTTATCAAAACTTTTAAAGGATTATGTAAAATCTTCAACTCCAAAGATTTCGGTCATCCAAGATCAAGAATCCAGTGATGAATCTGATGAATCTGACAAAAGCTCAAGTTCAGAAGAAACCAGATCTGAGTCTGAAGAATCTGAGGAATTATCATCCCAATCGAAAAATGAAAATTTGGGAAAAATACTACAGACCACCACAAAAGTAGAAGAACCAAGTGATGATGAAATGCAAGAAGAAGGTTCATCTTCGACACAAAGGCATCCTCCAAAGAGTTCTATTGGAAGAATCACGTTCACTTTAGATGATCTACCACCATCAAGATGGCCAGAGAGAATCCAAGAATTCCATTCTTGGCTTGAAACACGAAAGCTTACTGAGGACAGCAACTACAACATTCTCATGGAATTTGTTTCCAGATTCACAGGAATGCTCAGAGATTGGTGGAACTCAATTGATCAGCACAATCAAATGCAATTCTTAGTACTTCAAGACTTGGCGCAACCCATCAGAATTATCCATCAACATTTCGTTGGAAATCCTGATGATTTGCTCACATTGAAGAGAAGAGAATTTCACAAAAGAAAGTGCTGTTCGTATTCCAGAAAAGATTTGGAAAAATATTTCAAAACAATGACAAGATTATTCTGTGCTTTGGGACTCAATCCAAACCTCAAGCCAGTAATTCTTTCATCCCTTCCTAATCCAATCCAAGTTGCAGTCAATCAGGCTCTCCAAACACAAAACAAAGACATTCTCCAAATAACAGTTGGAGAACTTCAACAAGAAGTCTTTGTTGCCCTGGAAGACATTTGCAACAGAAGGATGATATTCAAAGATTATCTTCATGGTGATAAAAAGATTGATAAAGCTTGTGATGATTCTCATCTGAAGATCAAATGCCCAAAAGACAATCATTTTTGTGACTGTCGGACGAAAAAGAAAAAACACTTCAAGAGGTATCATGATTATTCGAGAAGAAGAAAGAAGATCAAACCCCGTTGGAGATACCTTAGAAAAAAAAGGAAACCTACAAAGTCAGACCGTTGCTACATTTGCAATCAAAAAGGGCACTTCTCGAAGAATTGTCCAAGGAACCAAAAAGGCAAAAAGATTGCTCAGATAATGAAGAAGTCTGGAATAAAGATTCAAGACGATAATGATATCGAATCTGTTTGCTCTATTGAAGATCAACCATCAGAGAAAACAATTTGTGCTATCCCAGTTTACGACTCGGCTAGTTACTCAGAATCAGATTACTCTGATTCTCTGATGATACAAGCTAAGGTACAAAGCAGAACCATTGACAGATCCATTGATGAAGCAATTTCAGCCCCACACATACCGGTAAAAATCTATTTAGACAAATATAGTAAACCCATTACTATAATTGCCTTCATAGACACTGGAGCAGCTGAAACAATCATGAATCCAGACGTCTTGCCAACAAATTGGTGGAAGCCTCACACAAAATTTTCGAATCACCTCAAATGTTCCTTTGATCACCAAGATAATCGCAAGCCCATTACCATCCAGTTTTTCCCAAACCGTAGTATCACCACTACAAGATTAGGATCGAAGCTCCTCGAAAAGACATTGTAATAGGCTTTGACCTTTACAAAAAGGCCCAATACCTTAGAATCCTGCCTCAAGGTATTAGGTACAAAAACCTGTTCCAGCCCTTTGTAAAAATCCCAAAACTGTTCCTCATCAAGCCTGAAAAAATCATCCCCATTATCCAAAATCTGAAAGCCCAATCCTGTGCAGAATCCCATTCAGAATTCTTGAAAAAATGCCCAAATCCTTTATGGAAAAATCTGGATTTCTTTATCCAACTTCCATTCAAAAAGAATGAAGACATCAATCCCACAAAGGCCAGCCATCAAGGAATAAATCTAGACCATCTGCTACTCGCGACAAAGGAATGTCAAGAACTGCAGCAGCAAGATCTGATTGAAGTATCAGATTCTCAATGGGCATGTGAAGCTTTTTATGTGAACAAAAGATCAGAACAGCAAAGAGGAAAATTAAGACTGGTAATAAATTATCAGCCTCTTAATTATTTCCTTCAAGACAACAAGTTCCCTCTTCCAAATAAAGATTTGCTTTTCTCTAGTATTGCAAAAGCAAAAATCTTTTCAAAGTTTGACCTCAAAGCAGGATTTTGGCAATTGGGAATCAATCAGGATGACAGACCCAAGACAGGTTTCTGTATTCCCAATGGACACTTTCAGTGGAAAGTCATGCCATTTGGATTAAAGACCGCCCCTTCTTTATTCCAAAAGGCCATGATAAAGATCTTCCATCCGCTAATGGAAAATGCTCTCATCTACATTGATGACATCTTACTCTATAGTGAAGATGAAGAATCACATGCACAGCTCCTTGAAAGTTTCAGCACCCTCATCTCCAAATATGGCATAATGTTATCAGAAAGGAAAATGCAGATAAACAGGTCAGAAATCCAATTCTTAGGAATGGATATCAAAGAAGGCAAGTTTTCTCCAAGACCGCATATTGCTCAAGAGCTTCTCAAATTTCCATCAAAGAATTTGTCTTACAAGCAAGTCCAACAATTTCTTGGGATAGTCAACTATATTAGAGACTTTATTCCTAAAGTTTCTAAATATACTAATCCCTTAAGAAAATTGCTGAAAAAAGACCCTCCTCCTTGGTCCTCCTCACAAACAAAAGCCCTTCAGAAATTAAAAGAACTGTCACAAGATCTACCTCCTTTGAAGATCCCCTCAGAAGGAAAAAGAATTCTACAAACAGATGCCAGTGACAAATACTGGAGAGCAATTCTCTTTGAAGAGATTGATAGAAAAAGATATCTCTGTGGATACAAGAGTGGAAGATTTTCTGATGCAGAAATCCATTATCACTCTACATTCAAGGAAATACTTGCAGTCAAAAAAGGTATTACAAAGTTTGAATTTCATCTTCGAGGATATCAATTTCTGATAGAAATGGATATGTCCTCATTTCCAAAAATGCTCAAGTTCAAACAAAAAATAGTCCCTCATCCACAGCTTCTTAGATGGGCAGAATAGTTTTCTGAATTCTCATTCGAAGTTAAGCACATCCCTGGCAAACAAAACATTCTTGCAGACTTACTCTCCAGGCCCAAAGAAAATCCAAAAGTCCTAGCCTATAAAAGAGTTTATTGGCCTGCACCCATCATGATGTATAGACCCTATTCCTCAACATCCACATCACCTACTCCTTACACCTGTCACCCCAAACCTTCACCTGAATTCCCACCGAGGTCATCACTCTTGTAGAAAAAACTGTTTTCACCAGAAAGCCAAAGAGATGATGCTCGAATACCAAACCCAAATTTTCAAAAATTTTGGAGGTCTTGTTCTCAAACCTTGGGGAATCAATCCTGATTATCCTTTTATCCACCCAATTAGGTTCGAATTTGTTGAACAACCAAATGAATTAAAATGGTTTTTATGGTATCTTACCCATCTTTATCATATCGCCATTCAGTTCAACACAATTGACCTTCTTTATTATTTGAAAAAAGCCATTCGAGGAAATATTGAACCAGAACATCAAAATTTCTTTACTTTTCTCAGTTGGTTTCATCCTCTACCACAATGGCTTCAGATAATTGAACAATACTGCAACCAGTCAAGAGGTACTTATGGAAGTTATATCATTATAATTTTCTATAAGCCTCAGTACTTTGTCAAATGTGGAAAAGCAACTCAGCTTAACTCTTTCCCCTCCTCTTGGGTTCATAAAACCCTAGAAGATGAAGTCTTCAAAGATAAGACACAATATCGAGACCTTCAAAAGTTTCTGTGCCAACTCAACAGAACTGTTCCAATTGAGATATGGCCACCTCCAGATATCGATGCACCATGGGACACTTGGCCTCAATCATACACTCCTTATCATCTAGAAGTGTTGGATGCCCTCCGTGAATATCGAAAAAACATACCTGACCCCACTGAATGGTCACAAGATTACCCGTGGCAATACAGTCAAATCAATCTGGAAAAAATGGAACTCAATGATGAAAAAGATGAAGAAGAAATGATGTGCAACAGTGAAGATTCTCTGGATAGTGCGCAACTACCCCACTCAAACGCCAACAGCTGAAGATCTACTTTACTTTATGTCTAATTACAGTTTGTTTGATATGTGAGTCATGTGTATATGATCTTATCTTAAAGACTATTAGTATCTGAAGCTTATCTAAAGCTACTGTAATATTATCTTGTCGTATTACATCACCTTTGGCTATAAAAGGATGATGAGTCCTCTCATGTAAGATAAGAAGCCGAAAATAAAAAAAATCCTTAGTTGTTTTTCTCATCATGTCTTTCTAAGTTTCCTCTTATTTTCTCTGAATCCTCTTCTTCTTAGAATGTTTTAGATGAGTTATCCAAAGAGCGTTAATAAAGTATGCTCTGTGCTTGCCATTATTAATGGATCCTGCACATCAGAAATATTAAACTCCAGAATGATGTCAATCTTGTTGTGATTAATATAAGATTCTTGAGTCAGGACCTTGTAGCTAAAAGGCAGTGCCTGTTGAAATGCCCGTGTGGATTAAGGGCTTAAGTGTTGGCATAGCATACCTGCTACATCTTCTTGATTCTGGTTTCTTCTATTAACTCACACCCGCATACAAAGTTTTAAACATTGATACTCAGAACATAAGTCCTCTGTTTTTGTCAACTAAATCAAAATCTCTTCATTAACATTTTAAATTTAAAAATAAAATAATGATTTAAATTCTTGAAATTAAAATATAAGGATTAAATTTTAACAATTTATTAGTACAAATTAGTGCATAATTTGTGAATATCAAATTAAGAGATTAAAAAACAAACAAACTATAAAACAAGAATGGTAATCAACTGCACGGATTAAAAATATATTATGTTTTAAATTTTTTATAATTTTTCCAGAATTTTTTATTTTTATATGGTTTATTTATTCAGGAAATTTTATATTTTTAAATGATAATGGATCACCATGAGTCAATTATTCAAATCTAATTTATTGGTAAAGTTTACAAACAAACTACATCAATTCATATAATTGTGTATGATGTTAAGATAAAAATCTTTACTTTTGTTAGCTATACCAAAGTGTTGATTGATAATTATTTAATATATTTATTTTATAATAAAAATATAAGTATATTTATAATAATTTAAAAATATTAAATATTAAGTCTTGGTTGAATTAAAAGATTCAAAGTATTCCCAATGGTGGCATTGAAATTTCTAAGAACTTGGTTTCAACCTTTACTTTTCTTGACTGTATAAACTATAGATCATTTGGGCACTTTTTAGCCTTTCCTAGCTTGAGATATACATTAAAAACAGTTTCAAGAAATATGGAAGAAAACGATGATCCATGTGGAAAATGATTTCAAATACCGTACATATATATTCAGAGCCAGAATACAAAACAGCTGTTAGTGTGTTTATAACTCTCTTTTTTTTCCTGGGCAATGGTTTCCAGACATTACTCAAGCTTGATTCGACCTGAAAACACTTGTCTAGACGGACTATAAATAGAACAATGATTTTAAAATTTCAGGAAAGTGAAAGAAGAAAGAAAGTTCTTCTACCGCCTTAGGCAGAAAATAATGAATGCTGTTAGGCATGTGAAGCAAGCCAGCAGTCCAGAAACTAGTAGGAGATGACTATTTTAAGCCATCACAAGGTGTGTTTGTAGTTCATCATATAACCACAATAATTCATATAAGCTTTTAATCCTTTGTGACCCATCTACGGCCCCTAATAAGATATCCGCCAGAGTTTAGATAGCAGCTACTGTCTCCACTTTCCGCACTGGTAGTGCTTCCCGAATTTTTAAAATGTTTCTTTCCCCTTGCTACCGCACTATCACTCATGCTCCCAGTTAAGAGGGGATCGTCTATTCCACGAATTACCCTCGGTTCGGCAGTGGCAATGCAACTATCATCCTTTGTCTTTCTCCGGTCTTTGATCTTGTGCAGCTTCTCATTGAACTTGGTAATCCCCTTCTCAACTGGCTCAACTGCTTGGTTTACAGTAAATTTTACATCATTTACGATCTGCACAACAAAAGAGCAATTTCAACAATATTAAATAATGTCCACTAATCTCCACTTACAAAGTGGCCTGTTAGTATAAACAGAAAGACTTACATATTCACCACCACCAATGAATACGTCCTTCACACTTTCTTTTATGGTCATTCCACTTCGAGCCTCTATGTCAGGCTGCGGTAAGCGTAGTTTTGTGGGTCGCTCACTTTCCCTAATCTCATCAGGATCCGGAGCGCAATCAACACATGCATAGTCTCCAAGGACTGAAACACTTCCAGGAATGGGATCTCCCATTAGCTCATATGGTTTGGAAGGGAAAACGTATAGGTGAACAACAGAAGCAATGCCCATCTGCGCTGGAGGAATACCATGACATGTCAAAGTTCTGTATTAGAATTTGCAAGCTGTTTGAGATTACATACGGATAGGTAAATCTTCTGCTTATTTATTACATAGTTGCATTTCATATCATAAATCAAAGTACGAACTAGAAGAAATACATTGGTGATTGAAGACATCTACCTCTATACAAATGATGAAGTCTTGGACACTTGACTTCAGATGCAACCCTTCGGTAACTGGATGTCTAAACAGATCAAGAGCATAAAAAAGGGCAATCGCCACACCTTGCCACCAAGTCAAAAATACAATTGATTTAAAAGTCAAAAACTTGGCCAATGGTTTTATGGGTGCCAGTTCGTCCTTTGTAACGGTATAAAATTGAACTAAACAGTAAAAAGCCCATGTTTGACTGAAATTGAGAACCACTGCCATATAAGGATATCTGCACAATCAGGAAACAAATTGCCAAGATAATGAGAAATTTCTTAAGAGGGGCATTCAAATATTTCTGTTTCAGTAATGAATGTTCACCATTTTAAATGCAAGAATGGAATACTAGAATATTTTAAACACAAACTTGGGCTCACAAGTGAAACAACATCATAAGTTTAGGTTTTAGGTGGCTTGTTGCTTAGCGGGTGAAGCACCAAAAGAGGCATCGATGTGGATCGCAATCTTTTATAATTACTTTCTTCTAACCAGAAAAAAAGATCTTTCTACGGATAAATCACACAAAATCCTCAATATCACCAGCAACATTCTACATTAAGATCATCTTACCCACATTCCCAGTTGAATTCTCCTTCACAATACACACCAAAAGCTTCAAGAATTACTGCTAAAAGAGCAGTCAATATCTTGATTATCATCTGTTAAGGAAGCCGACAAGTCTATTAAAAAAGGAAACCAACAACAAAATAAAAAATAAGTATTTCATTTTCTTCAAGCTAAAGAGAACTTACATATTGAACAATGCCGAACTTGACAACTTGGTAAAACCATCGACCAAGTTTCCATGGTTTTAGGAAATATTTCATAGGAAATGGATGCTTAATAGTTCCTTTTTCACAACTGTGTCCCAATAGTGGAGTTTTAGAACTTGCACGTCCCAATCTTCTCATGAAAGCAATTGTCCTCTCTTCCCCACCTTAAAGCAGAAATTGAAGGAAAGATTCCAAAAAGAAAATAAATTTTCTCAACATCAGCCACAACTATAAACAACATTAACGCTGAAAAATGAAGAGCATTAGGAAATATAAGGGAGAAGAACGATGCAAAATGAAATATTTAAAATTATCCTGTGCTATCAGAGTACAAAAAAACTATTACTGCACTTTAACGCGTGTACTGTAAAATAGAGCTTTGGAAAATCCATAAACCATAAATTCATATATCTTGGACTAACTTTAATTTATGAATTCTGTAAAATAGTTGTTAGAATTTTAGATCCATAATGTCAAATACATGAAGAGAAGAAAAATATGTATAAATAAGTTTGACATAAGTACAGAACTATCCATTTTTCTTTCAAATCTCTTTAATGATATCCTTTTTCTCAATGTCTGTGCGTCTTAATGCATGTTATTTCAAATGTTTGTCATCATTAACTCAATGCAAGACATTGCTAGCACCAAATAACTTTAAAACTAAAGCCACTAGTTGGCTAGTAATTGAAACAGCCTATGGTCACCATGTAGAACGTGCAATGTCGAGTCTTGAGCTGGTCATCAATGCTAAAGGGAAGAGCTGCAAATCACATCCTGTACCTTGCTTATTAACAAAGTAGTGTATATTCCTTTTAGTGATTAAGGGGAATTATGATTATGGTATGTAGACATCAAAAGAACCTATATATTCTTAAACAGTTAAGATATGAAAAAGTCAAGTGTTGAAATAACTATTCAATGACATTGAAAATAATATCTGGACGTCCAAAATTCAGATTCAAGGGCATAAGCAAAGCAAACAACAAAGACAATGTCACCACAGAAACTATAAACTAAATGAAATATCGTGCAAGGCTGATCTAGAGATAAGAAATAAAATCTTTATTTGAAGTTCAAGGTCTTTGAAATGAACATACCCAAGCAAGCAACAAGGTATCTTCCAAAGCAATACATCGCAAATGATTCATAGCAATCACGTAGTATCGAACAATCAACACTAATTGATGGATGGACCAATGATACAAACTGTTAAAATAATCCAGGTTAGTAAGACTGAAAATAACATATAAGTACACCAGATGCATGGTGCAAAATTAACATGTTGCATGCTATGCCAAAACTATGCTCAAAACTTAAATAGTAACCTAAATTGAATATAGGTCAATTTTTTTATGAACAAACGTATCCAACTAACAACCACACCTTTCAATGTAGATTAACTTCATAGCTTCAAATAAGCATGTTAGCAATATTAAATTAAACTGTAAACTGTTGAAGAGTCATAAAAGGAGTCACAGGAGTCTAACAACAAAAATTCCCACTACAAGCATCTTTAGAAGCAAAAGTTTCCAGCATTGATTATAAAACATTTAGCTAGTGAATTCACTCAGGTCCAGAAAATGGAGCAATAATAAACAATAATTTTAAGCATTGTAAAAATTTTAATTTATAATGATTTTAGCCTTACATTATTAGAGACTCTTATTTTAATCAAACAAAATAGAAGAAATTAATGCAAAACACTAGGGAGTGTCACGATCTGAATTACATAAAATATGTATCTATAAGATTCAAATGCTTCCATTCAACTAATACAAATAAACTCACCGATTCTACAGAATAGCAAGGAACCATAAGAACAACTCCGATCAAGAACTTTTGCTCCTGTCAATCCAAGAACACATAATTTTTTTTTTAAAAAAATGCAAAACCAAATAAGGAAAAAAAAGAAAATTTCAATTAGAAAAAAAGAAAAACACAAAAACTTACCTCAGGATTTTTGTATGAAGAAAGGTGCTCGAAAATAAGAAACAATGAAAGGGAAATTGTTATGATTGAAAAAACTCCAGCAACAAAAGTTGTCCAAATAGGAGGCGAATAGCCCAATAGATAATCTGTAATCTTCATCGGTTACTACACTTTCTCTCAATTTGATGACAATCAGCATAATTCATTCAAAATAAAAATGTTAGAAATCAAACAAGGATGATCGCCTTTTCCATTTAATTCAAAAAAGGAAGGTTTGAATTGAAACGAAACGGAAATTTGAAAGCACAAGAAAAAGCTTTGATCGATTGAACATGGGGGTCCAAAAACGCCAAAAGTGAGTCGAGACTCAGAATGAGAGATGAAGCTTTGGCACGGACCCCTCACGTGTTCATGTTCTAACCGTTATCCGTTACTTTACGTTAATGCCTCTGCCTCTTCTCTTTTTCTTTTTTTTTTTCTTTTTTTTGCCAAACGTAAATGCCTCTTTAGAATTTAGAGAATTTCGACTTTTCACCTATGTTTCAAAAATTGGGCTGGTGTTCGATTCAATTTGATTGATTGGATAGATGGTCCAATAACAATTGATTAATTATATAAATTCATATAAAATTTAAAAATTATTATAAAAAATTATTTGAAAAGTATATTGATGGATACTAAATCCAATCGATTCCACCAAAATATTATATTTCACTTGCCCAAAATTTTGTGGGAGTAACGTAGAGAGATAATAAAAGTTTAGTTTGCTTTACTTTAATACCACCCATTTTTTAGCATCTTGCATGGAGACCTTCATGTTTTTGAAGGGATATAACATGCCATCAATAATGTTTCAGCCCAACAATTATAGTGTAATTTTACATTTAAAATCATTGAATTAAGTCAATTGAGTTTTACGTCGATTGGCATCAACTTTATTGCCAATACAGGAGGACGTGGGTTTATGTGTTGAAACGTATTAGTCTTCTATTTAAGGGTTGGGGAGGGATTATGTATAGTTCTAGGCATTGTATAAAAAAGAGCATATATGATAAGAACCTATAATGAGATGACATAATTGTCGAAAATATCCTTAATGTTTATGGGTTTTGAGTTTGAGTCCTTAACCTTGTTTTTTGGATTGACACCCTCAACGTTACTATTTTTCCGGAAATCAACCCAATTTTAACAGGAAACATGAGTTAACCGTCAGTCAAACTGCAGGTTGACGAAATAGCCTATGTGGTGTGCCGCATAAGCATGAGGTCATAGATGATGTCATCTATAAAAAATGTTTAACAAAATTACTTTTTTGTTCAATTTGTTTCCATCTTTGTTCTTTTCCTCTTTCTCACTTCCCCTCTAGCTGTTGTCGTCATTGTATCCAACCATCGATCGATCAGACTTGCTACTAGGACTTCTATTACCCACCTTCGAATAGTTAAGGGAGCCATAGTGTTTGCTAGTTGAACCTTGAGAATCATCTCCGTCAGACTTGCTACTAGGACTTCCATTACCCACCTTTGAAGAGTTAAGGGAGCCATAGTATTTGTAACACCCCTAACCCGTATTCGTCATCAGAACAGTGATACATAGCATTACAAGACAAATAGAATAGTAAACCATTCAATTCATACATCAATGCGAACATAATCTAATTACAATCAAATACATTCATAATGTCCCTTAATCGAGGCCTTAAGGCCCTAAAAATACTATAAAAATAGTTTGGGACTAAATAGGAAACATTTGAAAATTTTTGGAAAAAGTTGAAAATATTTGGACTACATGGGTTACACGGTCGTGTGGCCAAGCTGTGTAACTCACATGGCTGAGACATACACCCGTGTTCCAAGTCGTATGGACATTCAAAATAGGGACACACGGTCATGTCCCAGGCCATGTCCATACCTGTGTAACTCACTGACTTGGGTTACACGGTCAAGCCACACGCCTATGTGCCAGACAGTGTGCTAGGCCGTGTAACTGCCTGACTTGTATACCTTGAACCTACAAGGGACGGATGACCGTGTTGTATGGTCGTGTTCACACACGGCTGAGACACACGTCTGTGTCTCAGGTCGTATGGCCTTAAAATGAACCTTAAATCACATGTTCATCATTTCAAGTTTGCTTGGACCATGAGAAACTCAAACACCAACCAAAATACCATTTCAAAATAACATTAATCGAGCCAAAAACACATCAAAACCAACCTAATAAGTGTCTAACCAATGTACCCTCATTAGTACCACAAGTATATACAATTTTTCAACAAAAAAAAACATTGATTCAATTCACTCAAGCAATACATAATCAAAATACCTATCAAAGGTACCACAATCACAACAATTCAATTATATACATACCATACATACTAGCATAACAATTATACCTCATTCTCGAATAATATGTAAGTTGGTTATTTACACCAAATATTATTCATAATATTTACATAAGCCAAACATTAACCAAAACCGCACAAGAGCCTATACATGTCATATAATCTGAATTAAACGTTTTAAATACTACCGAGATAAGTTGGATAGTGTGACTTGGGTGCCGGTCCGATTGTCCAACCTTTCGAGAATCTACAATGACATTAAACAACACAAGTAAGCTTAATGAAGCTTAGTAAGTTTGATGAGTTAAACAATAAATCTTACCGAACTAACTATACTAATTCAAACAATAATAATCATCTAAGAGAACTACCTGTCATTCACAACTTCAATTGATAAATTCATCCATGTTCAGATCAATATGAAATAAATAACATATCTTTCAAATTCATTAAACAGATTACCTTACCGAGATTTTCCATCCATAAAATGACTTACAGGTAAGAGTATATTGTCAATAGAAGCTCATAAGAGTTGGTCCTCTTGAACACGTCAACAGAAGCTTGAAAAAGCTAAATAGAAGCTCAAAAGATCTGATCCACCCGTATCCCCTCAAATAGAAAGTATAACACGAGAGTTCGCAACAAATGCTGAACCTCGGTTCACTTGGGTAATATACTGATATCTCCTTCCAATGTCATCTCCACTCCAAACCTCCTGTAATACACCAAAACACGAATGTACTCTAATCCCGCGTTCAATCCAAACTGAGTATCAAAATCAATAATACATGTCAATTTACTATTCAATATCCATAATTAAAAATAAATGTATAAGTTATTCAATGGTAATCTACTCAATAATTCAAAATGATATTAAATTCTAAATTGTACGAACTTACCTGGATTGAATTGTAGTAGTTTCAAAAGTTCAGGGACTATTTCGCTATTTTTCTTTTTCCACGAGGATCTACAGGATCTTGATCTAAAATGTAAAATTCTTCCTTTATCAGCATATATTTCATTTCCAAACCATTTTACAATTAATACCCTTTTATTTTTCAAAATAACATAATTGCCCCAAACTTTTACAATTTTTACAATTTAGTCCATTAACTCGAAATTCATTAGATTAACCAATTTTCTCAAGTCAATATTTTATCCAAATATAATAGGCCCTAAAATATCCCCTAATAAACATCAAATTCACTATCAAACCCTAATTTTTTGACATTTTCACAATTTAATCCTAAAATCAAAATTTAACAAAAATCTCTTTACAAATTCATCAAATAGCATAATCAAAGCTCTAAATACATGGTATTCATCAATACCATTCAATATTCATCAATGGAAACTTCCAAAATTTTTAACAGAATAAAAAACGAAGGTACATGCTAGATGGACCTAGTTGCAACGATATCAAAAACATAAATATTACAAGAAACAAAAAATAAATTCACTTACATGCAATGTTTCTATGCCTAGCCGGTTCTCAAACCACCATTTTAAGACAATTTCAATTATGGAAGAAGTGAAAATGAAGAAGAAAGGTATTGTTTTACTATTTGTTAATAATTTTGTTATAATTACAAATTTGCCATTAAATCTTATTATTTTATTATTTTCCTTTAATTTGCCGTCCCTATATTTTAATTAAGGCTTAATTATCACTTAAGTCCTTCCTCAATCAATAATTAAACCATTTAATCACTTAAATGCATTAATTAATAGTTTTGCACATTTTTCAATTTTGTCCTTTTCTCTTAATTAACTATCTAAACGTTAATATTTCTAAACCAAACTTTAATAAAACCTTGATAATACTCTGTAAATATTTATTAAAATATTTATGACTCGGTTTATAGAAATGAGGTCACGATACCTTATTTTTTAAAACCACTTGACTTTAAGGTCATACTACTTTAACCTAATTATTCTTTCAAATAGTATAATTTACCAATTCAAAATTTATTTTTTTGTCGAATTTGTGGTCCAGTAACCATTGTTTCCGACACCACTAAAAATTAGGCTGTTATAGTGTTTGCTAGTTAAACCTCGAGAATCCTCTCTGTGAGACTTACTACTGAGACTTCCATTACCGACCTTCGATTCCCTTCCTGATATCAAAGTGGGAGCCTTCTAGTTTGGTATCCTAGAGAGTGGTAGTTGTGAAAGTTGAAGACCAGTGTTGGTAATATCACTATCGGTGAGTTCTTCCTCATCTTTTCTTGACCGTAAATTGTATCTCAGCTGATTTCGACCACCTAACTCTAGCCGATATTGATCATCGCAGTCGTCTTGACTCAAAACTCTCACTTTTGCTCCCCTCTGATAATATATGACTCTATTGACCATTCTTCCTTATTGATGAGCAAGGTCCCTTAACCGATAGTGAGATTTGAAATGCAGAAGGAATAACCTTTTCATTCATTGAAATCGATTCTCTCATCTACCCAGCATGCAGTTCAGTCCCTTGACTTTTGGTCAAATCCACCATTGAATCTCTGCTGAGTTCCTGCTTTCTCGTGATGACACTTCCCTGTTCTTTTTTGTTTAATGAAGAGCTAGAATTTGAAATCTAATTTTTAACAATTCTCCCTCCCTTTTGAGTTTTACCTTTAGCTAGAATACTACTAACCACTACACTATTGATGATGATGAAGGAAGGAGGATGAGGATAGAGATAGAGATGGAGAAGGTTTTGGAACATTTGTGGTGAGATCGACGGTGAGGAGTGAGAGGGAAGGGAGCGGTGGTGGGGGTTGGGACGATGAGGAGTGAGAGGGAATGGGTAAGCATTTCGAAATTGATCAAGCATCATTGATACGTCATTTACTTGCAGTTGACTGACGGTTAACTCACGTTTCCCATTAAAATTGGGTTGATTTTTGAAAAAATCGTAATGTTGAGGGTGTCAATAAAAAAAAGATTAAGGTGTCAAACCCAAAACCCATAAACATTGAAGGTATTTTCAAAAATTATGCCTAGTGAGATTAATGTTAAAAAAATTCATCAAATTAATCACACTCATTAAGGTAGGACTTTTCACTAAAACATTTTGTCGCGGAGTATTTGGTATAAAAAATTCAAACATTCTTACTACTCAAGATCACATGAAAGGGTCTAAAACTCTAATTATATAAGTACCATTCACAAGTATTAAATTGTTTGATATATTTAATTTTGTTTAAAAATCGTTACTTAAACATGATGAAATCATAATCTTCAAAACAATTTGAATGAATTATGGCATTAATCGTACAACCATTAATCAAATTGAATGGATTATATAAGTAATTATGCAATCGTTATCCTAGTCAATAATTTATAGAATTAGTCATACAATCATTGATCAACTTGAATCGATTCATGTACAAATGTAATGATATTGTAGTGTTCAAATAATTTGATCAATTGTATATTCTTCTAATTATTGGAGTATTGATGAATTATACATTCATCTAGTTATCGGTGTAATCAAATGAATTATGACATTAATCATACAACTATTAATCCAATTGAGCTAACGGTCAAACCAATCAACTAATAGTTTTCGTTAACAGAAGGGGCCAAATGATTTTTTTTTTTTGTCACTGAAAACTCAATTGGGTGCATTTTTTTTCTTAAGGGCTCAATTGATGTTTTTACTAAGGACTTTTTTGACCCTTTAGCCTAAATTGATTAATTTAATTTGATAACTCATATTAATTATTAAATTTTTTATATTTATAAACTTCATAAATAATTATGTTATATACATAAAAGCAATAATATATACACCTGACGATTTTATTAAAAAAAGACCCATTTACTACTTTATTTACGAAAATGGGCCACTTTAAACTTTATTTACCGGAATGGGCCAAAAAAACCCAAAACACGCCTACATGGAAATGTTTGAAGGAGAAATTTCATAAAAGCGCACTGATGGAGATGCCCTTTCCCCGTGTCAACAAAAATGCGCTGATGTGGACACACTTTTGCCCATTCTCGAGTTAAATTTTCAAAAACGATAATTTTTTTAAATATTATAAAAATAGACCAATTTTTTTTTTGAAAATTTACGAGAATAAACCTTTATAAAGGCTTAAAGTGGAAACACTATTTTTTTATTATTTTAAGGTGTCATCAATTAATATGAAAATAAAACTTACAAAGCAAATCTTTATATAGACACAAAGTCTTATTTTTCTTATTTTCTTAAGCAATGTGGGATATGAGATATGTGTATATATAGGCTCATGAATAGGTTTGTTGCAGCTTGTTACTAAACAATGTGAGATTTCTTCCTCTTTTAACTAACAACATGAGATTAAAGGCTACACTATATTTTATATTTTTTACAAATAGAGTTAAATTTTTTACAAAATGTTAACATTTGTTACATTATAAATAAAATTTTAAACTCTATAAGTAAAAAATCATAAAATATAAAATGAGTATGGTAAAATATTAAAAACAAATATTTAAAAATTACTAATAATTGAGTTATCATTTTGTAAGTTTTATAATTCGATAGCCAAAAATCATAGTTAAGTGACTACTAATGTAATTTAATCTAGATATAAAAATATGAAAATAATTATTATATTTTATGTATATTATATATTTCTATAAAAAACTTTTTAATATAATTATATACTATGTTTAAATAAATTATCTATCGAGTCAAAATACATCTAAAATAAATTTATTAGCATTCATTAGGTGATAAAAATTAAATTAAAATTAGGATTAAAAATTAATGAGTATAGTAAAATATTAAAAATAAATAAATATTTAAAAGATATATCTATTTTTAAAATTACAAAAAATACTATTTAAGTACCAAATACTCACCATTTATTTATTAATCAAACATTCATAACATAACATAAAATATATAATAATAAAAATTAAAAGTACAACTCCTAAATTTAAATAATGGAAAATTATTTTAAAATTAGAATTGCATGGATATTAACTTCAAACATTTAAAATTGAATAGAAGATTATCGCATGTACAAGTTTCATATGTGCAATTTATTCTTTTTTAATAGCCATTTAATCTCATGTTGTTAGTTAAAAGAATAAGGAATCCTACATTGTCTAAGAATAAGCTACAAACCTATTCATGGCTCTATATATACACATATCTCATATCCCACATTGCTAAAAAAAACAAGGGAAATGAGAGTTTGGGTCTATATAAAGATTTGCTTTGGAAGTTTTATTTCTATATTAATTGGTGACATCTTAAAATAAAAAAAATAAAAAAATACTTTGAGCCTTTATAAAGGTTTATTCTTGTAAATTTTTTAAAAAATTGGTCTATTTTTATAATATTTAAAAAATTACCTTTTTTAAAAATTTAATTTGAGAATAGGCAAAAGCACGTCCACGTCAGCTCGTTTTTGTTGATACGGGGAAAGCGCGTCCTTGTCAGTGCGCTTTTATGAAATTTCCTCTTAAAACATTCACGTAGGTACGTTTTAAGTTTTTTAGCTCATTCCAGTAAATAAAGTTTAAAATGACTCATTTCTGTAAATAAAGTAAGAAATGGGCTTTTTTAGTAAAATAGTCTATACACCTACTATATATCTTTTATTCGATGAAACTTCACGATATGAATTTATTATAAGTTTACAACAATTATCTTTTTATAATAACATATTGTTATTAATGTATAACAACTGCCTCCTTATATCCGGAGCAAAATATTAGTAAGCAAATGGGTTTGTGTATTACAATTTTATAAAAGCTTCCATTCTTTTTAAATTTTACTCCTTGAAAACTATATTTCCTTCAAAAGTTAGGATTTTTAAAAAATATATTAATATATTAAAAATTAATTATATAATTTTAAGAAATTATAAAAAACTACAACTCATATTTAAAAACTAATAAAAATAAAATTTTATTCAAATAAATATAATTTCTCACTTAGTATCTATATATCTAGTTTTAACATTATTTCACAGCTTTTCAAAATACACTAAAGATAGATACAGACATTAATTTTTCCTTTTGTTAAAAAAAGTTATTAAAAAGGGTAAAAGCTAGTAATCAATTTAGAAAACGTTAAATTATTAATATTTTCATGCATCACATTTAAAATAAAATCAAGAGGTTAGGATAAAAAAAGTCAATAACTATTTTTTCTGCGATCAATCACTTTATTGCGTTCTCAATGCACATGTTCAATATCAATATTTTAATTTTGATGTAATAAGTCTCAAATGACATATAATTTTAATTATTATATTATTAAAATACTCCATGTAGTGCTTTCAAACAATTTATTTCTAACAACACATCCGGAGCTGTTTCTTTTTTTGTTTGCCTAACTTGGACGACTCGTGAATGCATAGCAGTAAACAACGACCACCGCTACTAACAAGAACAAGTAGACAAAAGAGGCGAGTGTAGAGTAGTAGTGTTCTACAAACAAGCTCAACACTTTCAAACTTGAAAAGCACTAATAAAAGTCGATAATGAACACTCGAAGGCGTAAATGTATTAGGTACTAGGCAGGTCCTTGGTCCCTGCTTCTTTTTCTTATTGAATTTTATTATGTATTTAGAAACAGATTTTAAATTTTAGGCTTAAACCTTAAAATCTAAAAAAAAAATCTCTAATAAAATATCATATTTAATTGCTACTTTAAATTATAAATTGCGATGATTTAAGTTTTTAAATATATATATATATATATATATATATATATATATATTTTAAGTTTTCATGTTCCTTTTAAGTAATGATTTCACACTTAAAAAAATGATAGACATTAAAACTTACAGAGTAAATTATTTAGTTGGTCACTATTTTTAAGGTCTCTTCATTTTAATTACTTAATTGTTAAATTTTGTATGGCGTCACATTATTTTCATCTTCTTATTTTGGTCATCTAATTTAAAAATTATTTTTATTTTGGTTACCTTAAAAATATCTTTTTTTGAAGTGTTGATTGAAGTAAATAAAATTAAAAATTAAAATAAAAAATAGAAATTAAAATAATATATTAAAATTATTAAATTATACTTGTTTATCACATTATAAAAATTTTAAATTTTTTAATATTAAAATTTAAATTTCTAAACATAAAAATCAATAATTAAAAGATATAAAAACAAGTGTAAATATACATCATTAATTTGAATATATTAAAATATTAATTAAATTTAATTAAAAATAAAATTATTTTTATTTTTAAGATATTTATCAGAATAAATTCAATAATTAATACGCCCGTTAAAAAGATAAACACTGACAAGGAATTTTAAAATTGATGCGAGAATTGAATTGTGGAGTATTAGTTGAATGTTTTTGTACTCTGATGTAATTCGGTGATGGAGAAAAATTACTTTTTTTTTTTTTTGTTATGAATGCATTTCGATGAAGATACTGAAATATCTTATGAACTTGATAGGAAGTTGTAGATAATGGACCGATGGTGACTAATGAAATGATTTCCTTTTGAAATATTTAAATATTCATAACCATTCAATATTCTCACGCCACCATATTTACATTTTCACGCCAACTCACTTATAAATTATCTACATTATTTATTTTAAAAATACTTATATTATTATCAATAAAATTTCTTATATTAATCAGGTATTAATTCAGTTAATAAATTATAAAATGTTCGTTCATAATTAAAATCAATCTTATTATTTTAAGATATTTTAGTTTTTATTTTAATAAAATTAAGAAAAACATGCATAAAGTGGAATTTGAACTGCACTAATTGAATTAATAAAATCTTAGATTTACTACTCAGTCATAATTTTATTTTGATATTTTTTAATATGCATAATTTACTGTCTCCACTAGTTGTTTATATATTATTAATAAAATCCCTAACTAAGTTTATATCACGGACTACTTGGGAAATTATGAAAACGTCATTCTATAATTAAAATAGGTCATATTATTCAAGCTATTTTAGTCTTTTAATTTTAACAAAAATTAAGAAAAGTATTCATATAGTAAAATTTGAACTCATGCCAATTTGATTAATAAAGTTTTAAATTTACCACTTAACTATAAATTTTACTTAATGTTTTTTAATATTTTTTAATGTGCATAATTTACTATCTCCACCAGTTGTATATATAAAATAATTTTATTAATTGAGTTGGTCTCGAAGTTAACTCGATACTAACTCACAATTAATAACAAAACCATGATAAATAATTATAGTGCATTTAGTATTGTTTATCTCTTGTATTTATGTATTTAAATGTCGTTTACTCGTAATTTAATCTAATTTTTAAATTTTAATATAGTACATATTTAATGTGTTATTACGATTAATTAGTTTACAACCATACGTATGATATTTTTAAACATACATTTGTATTCTAAATCTATGGTTTCCACAAGTAAACGCGTATAATAGGATTTCTAGTAACAGTAAAGTATTTAAAAATAAAGGCTTATATGTCAAAAAGATCTTTTAAGAAAATGCAAAAAAAAAAAAATCAATTAAGCTCATTTTGTTAACTAAAACAATCAATTAAGCTCATTTATTAACGATTTTTATCATTGACCACGTTGATTGTTAAAATAAATTGACGAATCAATTAGATGGTAACACGTGGTAGCTTCTGGTTTAATCTAATATTTTTCCCATAAAATTATAAAAATCATAAAAATAAAAAAAAGTAGAAAAATAAAATTATTAAATATAAAAATTGATATAAGCTTATTAAAATTATAAATTTAGTAAAGCTTATTTAAAATATTTAAATTAAAAATGTATTACAATTATTAAAAATTGTAAAAATATTAAAATTGATATAAATTATAAAAAATATAAAAAGGTCATAAAAACTTGAAATAGACTGATTAACTTGTAATTAGCAAGGGTATTGGTTCGAGGAAAGCCATTAGATTGGTAGACCCAAGAATCGGGAGGTTGAACCTATTGTTTTTTTAATATTTTTATTAAATAAAAATTTCATTATCCAACTATTAGCATATGTCAAATTGAAATATTCTAACTAAGGTTTTTAAAACCAGATCGATGGTTGAATTGATTAGGCCACCGGTTCGCTAATTCGACTGATTCGTCTAGTTCATTTAAATGAAAATTTTAAAAAAATAAAAAAAATAAAACATCGGTTCAACCGTTCGGTTCCCAGGCTAACCAATCAAATTCCTTTCTCGAGACTGACATCCTTACTGGTTTTGATCTAATCTGTCCAACCAATTGATTTGGTTCAATTCAAGTTTTTATGATTTTTTTATAATTTTTATAAGTTTATATCAATTTAATAATTTTATGATTTTATATAATTTTAATAAATTTTTATATAATGTTACATATTTTAATATGTTTTATTAATTTTATATTTTATATAATTTTAATAAATTTTATATAATGTTATATATTTTAATATGTTTTATTTATTTTATATTTTTATATAATTTATTAGTTTTTTATATTTTTATAATATTTAAAATATATTTATATATTTATATCAATTTTCATTTTTTAAATATTAATATTTTTGATAATTTCTTCTATTTTAATAATTTTATGATTTTTCAATTATTTCTATGGGAAAATATTAGATTAAACCAGAAACTATCATGTATCACTATCTAATTGATCTTTCAATTTATTTTAGTGGTCAACATGATCAATTACCGAACCATTAAGCGTAATGTAATTTAATTTTCGGTGGTATCGAAGCGGTGATTTGAGATCACTAAATCCGATAAATGAGTAGGAAATATTATTAATTTAGTGAGTATAAGTTAAATGTGAAGTTAGAAAAAAATTAAAATAGTGAATAGCGTACTAAAATAAATATTAAAATAATTAGAATCGAAACGAGGTATTAAGACCTCGGGAATTTTAAATCGAGCCATAAATATTTTTATAAATATTTATGGAGCGTTAATAAGTTAATATTAAAGTTTCGTCAAGAAATTTTAAAGTTCTGATAGTTAATTGAACAAAAAGGACTAAATTGTATCAAATGCAAAATTGTGAGAAATGATTAAATAGCTTAAATGATAAAAGAAAGAGGGTTTAAAAGGAAATAGACCCAAGGTCTCTTTGGGCTCGACGGCAAGGCATGAAATCAGCAAGAAAATAAGGAGAATTAAGGGCAAAATTGGAAAATTACAAAATTTACTTAATAAAGCTAGGACTAAAGTGGAATTATCTAGATTTCTCTTTATTTTTCTGCATTCTCATCAGCAAAAACACCATGGAAGAGTTCTTTCAAGCTGTTTTTTCATATTTTTACTTCAAGTAAGTTCAATTCTTAATTATTTCTTGAAATTTTTGTGTTTTTGTGACTTTTACAACTAGGTCCACTTGTTGAATTCATTAGTTTTTAATTCTATGAAAGAAATTTAAAGTTGCTATGAATATGTGCTGGAACTATATGATGATTTGGCATGGAATTAGAGCTTTAAATTGTTTATATGCTGATTTTATTGAAAGAATTGAATAGAAAGTGAATGTTTAGGACCTAATTGTAAAAGAGTTTGAAGTTAAAGTTTCATGTGAAAATTCTGAATTTCAATAGTTATGAAATAACTTCTAATGTCTAGGAAAAGTATTAATTGAGAAAATTATCTTAATTGAGGGGTTAATTGAGTAAGGACTGAATTGTATGAATTGTGAAATTTGGGGAAAAATAGAAGTCAACACTTTGCACTAAAACTGTTTCGGACAGTAGCAGTAGTCTAACTTTTAAAAATCACCAAAAATTTTAGAAATGGAATTAGAGGATGAATAAAATATGAAATTAAAGCTTATTGAGTCTAGTTTCTTATAGAATAAATTATGTAAGCAATGGAATTGTAAATCATGAGATATAATAAATTTTGTGAGACAAGGTCAGAATGATTTCGGGTTCCCCTGTTCTGAATTTGAAAAATCATCAAAAATTGGATAAAAACAATTAGGGACTTAAATTTATATGTTTAGAATCCTGAATGAGTCTATTTTCAAGAGAAACAAACGAGGATATCATTCGAATTCTGGACGAGAAGATAATTAATTTTTAGTGAAGAAGGGTTGGAACTGTCAGACAGCAGAACAGGGGAGACTTCAATGAATAAACTGTATTAATTGGCCCAACCAAAAATTATGAAATTTTTATGGCAAGAAAACATATGAGTCTAGTTTCTGGGAAAATTTATGGATCTTAATTTCGAGTTCTGTAGCTCAAGATAAAAATGATTTAGTGACTATGACACGGATAGACAGCTTGAATATTCACATAAGTAAATAGTGAAAATTATGGATGATGTTACTTACAAGTGTGTTATTTATACTAAGGATGTGGATGGAGAGGAGGAGGAGGAAAAGTAAATATATATATATGAATGACTTGATCACATGCCCAATTATAATCGATAAATGTTGAATTAGAAATGATATAATGTTTTATTTGGAATATTTATTATGAAATTATGAATATTGTTATAATACAAAAATCGTACTTGTGAGTTTGTATAACTAAATTTTAGTGACCATTTGTTAATTTTATGAATTTCATGATGTGTTATTTTATATGTATTGATGATAAAATCGCGAATAATGTAAAAACATGAAAATTGAATAAATGATCAAATTGAGCATTACAATTCAGTGACAAGATGAATTGAAGGAAAAGACCATGGTTGGACCATGGCAACAAGTGATAAGTGATAGCTTCGGCTACACTTATCTGATCAATGACAAGTGAAAGTGATAAGTGATAGCTTCGACTACAGTTATCTGATCAAGGACAAATGAAAGTGATAAGTGATAGCTTCGGCTACACTTATCTGATCAAGGATAAGTGAAAGTGATAAGTGATAGCTTCGGCTACACTTATCTGATCAAGGACAAATGAAAGTGATAAGTGATAGCTTCAGCTACACTTATCTGATCAAGGACAAATGGCAAGTAAAAAGTGGTAGCTTCGGCTACCTGATCATCGGCTACTTGATTAGTGAAAAATGGTAGCTCCGGCCACCTGATCAGTGAATAGTGATAGCTTCGGCTACAAGTGACAAGTGATTTCTGTGTAAGACCATATCTGGGATAAGACATCGGTGTGATATGGGTATAAAATGTAAGACCATAGCTGAGCTATGACATTCTAGTGAAAAGACCATAGCTATGCTATGGCATCAGTGATTGTCAGTGAAATTCAAATGCATCTGCGGTGTGCACCAATTCCGTAAGATGTTCACTAATTTGAAAAAGTTTGGTAAGTATTACATGGAATTATGTGACATAAGGAAATACGAGTTAATGAGACATGAGCATAAAACCCGATTGATGAATGAGTTCATTTGTGATTATATATTTCTACGCCTTGAGTGTATTATCCGTATGAATTGGTATTCCAAATGAGTTAATGAGAAAACTTCTAGTATGAAATAATCTGAGTTCGAAATGAAATATCATGAAAACGTACCTGAAATACATTGGTATGTCTTGTATATGCTATTTGGATTCATGAATGTGGAAAGTAAATGTATGTGGAAATAAGAGATGATGATATTTGTACATGGAATTTATTGATGAATACGTACATCCAAATTTATATGATAGATTTTAGTGTACATTGAAATTGGGCTCAATAAGTGATTTGGCAATTTAAATCATGATTGGCAGGAAGAGTTAGTGAATTGCATATTTATGAATTGTTACACGTATTTGTCTGAAATATGAGGAAGTGATGGTAATTGATACATGTAAATTTGAGACTATGATATATATATATAAAAACATTGAATATGTTTGATAAATGTGTTCATTTATAACTACGGAATTATGTACCTCATGTGTGTTATTTGCATAAAGATGATATTTCAAAGACTTTAGTGAATAAAACTTAAATACGAAATAGTATGAAATCGAGAAAAGTTGTTATGAAAATGTATTTAAATTATCTATAAGTGTTTCGTGCTTCTCGGTAATGCCTCGTACTCTATTCCAGCGACAGATACGGGTAGGGCTTGTTACATTAACGGAGGGACTTAAGTAGATACAAATTTAATACAGGGACTTAATTGATTTTTTGCATTTTCTTAAGGGCTCTTTTGAGAAAAAAAAGACTCTCTTATATCCAGTTTACTAGCATTCTCAGCTCACCTAAGCAAAATAAATTAATGTAACATCCCAAAAATCGGGTTGGAAAAAACTGGGTTTTGAAAACCAAGTATGGTCATCATTCGATTTTGAGTTTAGATTTTGGAATTTTTTGACAAGGAAATTGATCTGGTTCAGGTGTTTTGGTCATGTGTGAGAGGTTCTTGGTTTTAACCCTATTTCTTGAAATTTTGTTATTTTTATTAAACCCTTATTCTTGATCGCCTGGCATAAGTTCTAATTCCGATAAACTAATGACAAGAATAAACTTGTTGGTTTAATGGTTAAGTGTTTGTATATCCTTTGGTCTTGTGTACATAATAGGGAAATATTTTGCGTCATTTCGTAATTTAGTTGGTTTGTTTGATTTGTAAAGAAAACAAGTTAATTAACTTCCGAAAGGGATATTCAGAAGGTTCTCTTCTCCTTCTAGTTTTTTTTTTGCTTCTTTAATATTATTTTTTTCTCTTTTCTTTCTTCTACTCCATTATTCCGTCGTTGAATCCCTTCTTTTTGTTATTAATCTTCAATCAAACTGTAAATGCCTTTGTCAAGTTTATTTGTTTGAGTTTGATGATGGTCGAAGTTACGTTTAGTTCTTTTTGTTGGAATGGATTCTAAGTTGTGTAAGTCTTTGTCAGATGAAGTTCTCAAGAGTAACGTTCTTTCAATGTTCTAAGTATGTTGTTGATTTCATGCGAGGGGGACGAGAAGTCATCCTGGTTGTTTCTGCATCGAATCGGTATCAAGTGCGTACCTAAACTCCCTATCTTTGCGAATTTTGAATGCTGAAAAATGTGGCTATCGACGTCACACGGACAGGGACATGGCATGTGCCCAGGCCATGTGAGCCACACCGGTAAGGACATGGGCGTGTCCCCAGGCCGCGTGACTCACTGTTTATGATTTAGGACCACACGTGCATGGACATGGGCATGTGCCTAGACCGTGTAACTCATAGTTTATGATTTAGGACCACAAGAGCATGGACATAGGCATGTGCCCAAGCCGTGTGAGCTACACGGACAAAGACATGGGTATGTGTCCAGGCCGTGTAACTCACTGTTTGCAAATTAGGACCACACGGGCGAGCATATAGGCGTGTGCTAGACCGTATGGAGCCATACGGTCCAATTCTCCAGGCTGTGTGCTATTGGTTATGTGTGCGAATTATCTAGGCACGATCTGTATTCTGTTAAGTTTGTCGATATGCCTCTGCATCACTCTATTGATGAGGAATATACGATATCTGAACATGTTAGACTGATTGTTATTGATTCTGATTTATAACTGTGCATGTGATTTCATGGCAAATCTGATATGGTCTGTTGAGGTTTGATAAGTCTGTTTTACAAAACATGGACTCCCATATTTACTAATTCTATTATTGAGAGATAGCATAACTTACATTCTCATTACTCTAATTTTGCAATAGCATGCCATGACACATTGCATGGGACTTGGGTTAATGTAAAAGGAGGAAGTTTCTAACAGTTTAATGATTTGCATTATCTGGTGGTTTATCCACACTTCTATTTAGGCAGTTCGACTGTACTGTAGTGGCTTGACCACATGTATTCGATCTGGTAGTTTTAATTGCAAAATACTGGTGGCACTGTCCACAGTTATCTGTTGGTGTGATCTGGTTGGACGAGTTCTGGGGAACTCTATTTCGATGTGTAGCGAAGTTAGGTTGTAACACCCCCATACCCGACATGATTGTTGGGTCAAGACATCAAGATGTCACATTCGTTGCCGAAGCAACTACTGAAAATTTCAAATCAATTTATCTTATTATTTAATTAATATAGATCATTAACTAATTTTAGTAATAATTGAATTTACAATAGAACTAATTATGAGTTAAAGGAGTTCATTAAAACATCCAAAATTGATCAAATGCCAAATTGTAAAATTCATAAAAATTTTTGAACTATCGTCACGATGTTAGGGGTTTCCACGTAATGACATCGCGAACTTGTCATCGTGACATCATCTCAATTTCCTAAAAGTTTTGCGCTTTATTTTTATTTGTTTATTTTATATCATTACCTGAACCGTATTCAGATGTCATAACCACCACTTCATTTTACATATCACCCACTTGCATCTATTTCTAATCTCAAGTCCTCATAAAAGCATGATATTCAATTAAATATAACAAAGTTTATAAAATTAACACAAATATTAAAATTTTACAAATAAGACCATTGGAGGACTTGCACTTGCAAAATTAGTTTACCCACTTTATGTATATTTCATATTTATTTCTAAATTATGCCAATCAATTTAATTCTTCACAAAATTTTAACAAAGAATTCACATCAATTAACAATTATTCACTTATTATGTTATCAATTCATTTAAACATACTCATATGTCTCAATCATTCTATCACCTACAACCATTTCGAACATATTAAATTCATCTACTATATATATTCATATATTTTTGCTCCTCCTCGTCTTCATTCTACATCCTTTATATTTGTTAGAATATTTAGCTTTTAGTATATAACATTATCTATAATTCCACTATTTACTTATGTGTTCATATCAAAGTCTGTCCATTTGAGTCATAGTCACTAAATTATTTATATCTTAAGCTACAGAATTCTAAATTAAGATCTGGTTGATTTTTTTTGAAACTAGCTCAAATATATTTTTACCATAAAAATTTCAGAATTTATAATTTAGCCAATAAGTACAATAAAATCTTCAAATTTATACATGTTTTGCTGTTTGATAGCTTTGACCTTTTTTTACTAAAAATTAATTTTCTCTTAGTACGGGGTTTGGATGATGTTTTTGTTTGTTTCTTTTGAAAATAAACTCATTACGAATTTAAACATATAAATTTAAACCTCTAATTTTTTTTATTACAATTTTTGATGATTTTCCAAATTCAGAACAAGGGAACCAGAAATCAATCTGACATTGTCTCACAAAAATTCATATATCTTATCATATGAAAATTTTTTGCTTACACCGTTTCTTATATGTAAAACTATACTCAATAGGTTTAAATTTAATACTTTAATTAACCTCTAATTCAATTTCTACAATTTTTAGTGAATTTTCAAATTCAGACTACTGCTGCTGTCCAAAACTGTTTTAGTACAAAATATTGATAACCAAGTTTATAAGACTCACCTTTCCTTTCTCTACAATATTTCTCATTACTTCCTCTTATTTCCCTTCACTAACATATCAAAAACATAAAACCTTATATAATAAAACTCTACTTTAACATCATTTTCATGCTTTTGCAATAATATCAAACTTAAAAATATATTGAAATCTTGATGTTCTTACCTTATCCTATTGATTTCAATCTTTAACTTGGTTTTCTCTCTCCTCCAATTTCCATTTTCTTGAATCCAAGGTGATTTTCTTGTTCTCCATAGTCTCCTTATCACTTTTCTCTCTTGGTAATTATGAAAATTTCTTGAAATTCTTGGTGAAAATGGTGGATTTTTTGTAGGACTAAATTGTAAAAACAACAAAATTTTCTTCTTTTCTCCCCTCACTCACATTGGAAAGATGGGAGGATCCTCTCGCTTTCTTTTTTTTTTTTCTTTTTCATCTTCCTCTTCTTTTATACTAACTATTTATTATAATAAATTAATAAAACTTCTCATTAAAAATATTAATAAAGTAATATTTATCTAATTAAATAATTATAAAATATCATCAAAATATCTCAACATCATCATTGACTTCTAGAGTTCTCTGTCTTTCTACTTGACCATTTTGCCCTTTATGATCTTTTAAAATTCCATTCTTGAATCATCATTTAATTTGGTAAAATTATAATTTAATCCCTCATAATTCTTCATCTATTCAATTTGGTCCTTGCATGCCAATTCCATATCATAGTAAATTGGATTATTTTCACTTTTGGTCCTTTAACTTTTTTATTTTTACACTTTGATCCCTAAATTTTGAATTTTTACAATTGAGACAAAAACTTTCACATATTTAAGATGTAGTCCTTACTTTAAATCAATATACTAAAACCTACTTCTTAATTATTATTGTTATTTTTTAATACTCCTCAATATTCTCTTTTATCATCTTTAAATCATTTTCTTATTTTATCGAGAAATCAATTATACATCATGTCATGCTTCTTGATTTAACTCTCTTCTGATATCTTACAACTTTCATTTTCTTTGATCTTATACCTTATGTCACTAAAATTTTAACTCATATTATTTACGACTAAGGGGGTTTTGAGGATCTTACATGGGTAGAAT
This sequence comes from Gossypium arboreum, assembly GCF_025698485.1. Taxonomy (NCBI): domain Eukaryota; kingdom Viridiplantae; phylum Streptophyta; class Magnoliopsida; order Malvales; family Malvaceae; genus Gossypium; species Gossypium arboreum. Next base: position 104,497,527 of record NC_069071.1, on the reverse strand, counting down.
GTTTTTGATAAATCTACAGTCTGGTCTGTTGAAAAATACTGCATCTATATAAACATACATGCTCTGTTCTGCGCTATTCCATTCTGTTCCGTTCAGTATTGCTCTGCTCTATTCCTTTCTATTCTGTTTTGTTTGAATTGCGTTGTTCTGTTCTATTCTATTTTTCTTTGTTCTATTGTACTACCTCTGTTGAAATCCTTGTGATACTCTAGATCTGTTCTGCATTGGTTATACAACTGTTATCAAATGCTTGCGTTACTACAACTTATATATTACGTTCTGTTTATAGTTATTTGAGTTTGGTTATACTTGGTGTTTGGTGACTCACTCTTTGTCTTACTTTTATCTGTTAGGAAAACATTTGATTTAGGACTGGATGGCGTGAGGGAGCTCAGATTGTTTTGCACTGAGATAACTACAATTTAATCCTTTGGATTTGTAATCTGTTTTGGACTTGTTTTATTCTTCTTTTTATAATCTCACCAGTATTTGTCAAGTTTTAAAATGAAACTTCAAAATCATTTAAATCGTCTAAAATGAATTTCTGGCTTTCAAAGTTAAAACTTTGGAAAGAAGTACGTTTTTACTATGTTGGTGTAACTCGTCCAGATTCGACTTAAATTTCTAAGTTGGGTTTGGGGTGTTACAATTGAAGCAGCTGCAAATTTATTATTTAATTCCTTCAAAATAACTACACATATATCATAAAATAGAGTTTTTTACCCGAATAATATAAAAAAATAAAATACCAAAATGGGTTGTTGAAACAATTATATACCAAAATGGTACATTTAGATGGGTGGAGTAGGCAGCACTTTTACTTTTCTGGTATATACGGGTACAAAAAATACGAAGGAGGTGTGGTGCCTATCTGATAGGCGGCACACCCAGTATATTTTCCCCCCACTCTCCCATCAGGCTTGTATCAATATGAAAAAAAATTAGCAAAACAAGAGATGGAGAAGAAGAGAAAGAAAGAAAAAGGAAGAAAGAAAAGATATTATTTTTATTGTTATTTTAAAATATAATAGATTATGATAATAAAAATTATTTTGTTAGTATTATATAGTTTGTTTAGTGTTATTTTTATATTTTGTTTTAAAATTATTTTGTTTATTGTGATTTGTTAGTAAGTTTTGTGTTTAGATTATTGAGAGTGTTATGTTGTAAATTTTTTAATATATTTGAAATCTTTTATGTTAGTAACTATTATAAACTAATTGTTAGTTAGTGATAACAACAGGAAAAAATAGATAAATACTGAAAATATTTTTGTCATACATATTGTTAGAAATGACAATAAATTTAATATTGTTATTTTTATGCTGTTCGAAATTGTTTTAAAAATTTTTGTTAATTTTTTAACAGATTGAGTATTTAAAATGGATAAATAGTTTTCCGTATGCGTTTATTTCGATGGAATCATCTTGACAACAACCATTGGATGTATATTTGAATGTTGACAACAAATAGCAATGAGATTTAATAGAAATGTCTCGTTCGATAATATGAAGGAAAAGATTAACACAAAAATTGTTAGACGTTCTAGGAGAAGGATCTCAAAACTTTTCTACAAGTTTCCAGTTTCGACAGATCTCATCAAATTCACTGAAATGGAACTTGTAGACGATGAAGAAGTAGAGACAATGATCGCTCTTTATTGTGGGAATCACAAAAATTCACCGATTCACTTATTTGCTGAGTTAGTCGGTGTGGAGAAAAATGAAGATCTCACTGCATATGGTGAAGAACATGGAGCTCAAGAACCGTGCATAGTGTCTTCAATATTGTACGTTGATAGTGAATCGACTATACGCGAGATCAATATCGATCTTAATGTTGTACCTGATATTGATGTGGTTGGTAATGATGGATACGATAGTAGTGATCCTTATAATCAAGAGGTCGATAGTGATAGTGATCCTGATATAGACGAGGTCCCCGATGATATTGACGATGAAGACATGAATGACGATGGAAACATTAATGCATCTTCAGTCGGGAACCAGATTCGACATATTATGATACACAATAATCCTGGGCCACACAAGTCGCTCATAGACCCCAGTGCAGCGTACGTAGCTAAGTTTTCAGAGTACTCTAAAATACTACCTGCTCACTGGCTAGCCGTAAATTCCAATCTTAAGGAGTTGTTTGTAGGCTAGAGATTCGAAAGTAAAGAAGAGTGCATATTTGCTATTAAGCGGTATAGCATGAATATATCAGTGGATTACAAAGTCGCAGTGTCTAAACCGACATTATACATTGGAGAGTGTTAGAAGTCGGCGGAAGACTGTAATTGAAGTGTACAAGCTGCATTTATTCAAACTTCGCAGATGTGGGAGATATGAAAATTTGTTGGGCCTCACACATGCACATCAACACTTATGACGGAAGATTATCGAAAACTTGATTCCAAAACTATCTGTACGTATATCATGCTATTGGTGAAGGACATGTCGACCATTAAAGTTTCGGTACTGATTGCCAAAATCTAGGCATGATTTCAGTATCGAGTATCATACAAAAAGACGTAGATAGCTAAACAGATGGCAATTGAGCAATTGTATGAGAATTTTGATGCATCGTATAATGAGTTATAGGGATGGATAGCTGTTGTCCGGGAGTACAAACCGAGAACTGTCATTGAGTTACAGACACGACCTTATTCCGGTCCGGATGACCAACTACAACTGAGAAAAGAAATTTTCTATCGAATGTTCTGAACGTTTGATCCATGTGTGCACACATTTTCCCACTACAAGCCGTTTGTGCAAGTAGATGAGATCTGGGTATATGGAAAATATACACATATCCTACTTCTTGTGGTTGTTCAAGATGGCAACAAGAACGTGCTCCCGATAGCATTTTCCATCGCAGATAAGGAGAGCATAGAATCGTAGGAATTATTCCTTACCAACCAACGGATGTATGTTATTAGCAACGATAATATTTGCATCATCTCCGATAAAGGAAAATGATTAATTGCCGCCATTAGGCATTCTTGTGCATTATGGAGATCTATTTACTGCATCTGGCACATCGCGGCTAACTTCTATCGAGATTATAAGAATGCCGACTGGTAGAGACAAGTTGTGAGAATGGGTAACGGATAACATTATCTTTTCAATATAAGTTTTAATGTTTTAAGGTAATACTGTAACTTATCTTTTCTTAATACATATATAACGCAAGAGCTAGAACCACACATTTTTAACTAAAGAATGACTCGACTTGAGAGTGACATGGAGGGTCAAATAAACACATCTTTTCAACAGTGGTTGGGTACCATGGAGCCATGGCAATGGGCTTAAAGTTTTGAATAGGGCTTTCGTTATGGTCAAATGACCACAAACTTGGTGGAGGGGATCAATACTGTGTTGTTAAAAACATGATACCTTCTGATTTCATCTGTCTCTCGGCTATATTCTATAGGTTGGCTACCTTGATGCCAAGAATGGGTTAACAACAAGTCAACTAGATGGAGACGGGGCACGTGTTTATTGAAGATGTCAGGGATATAATAGTTGCAAACCATCAGATGGCGAGGTCGATGAATGTAGAAGTATATTCACAACGTCTTGAAATGTTTCAAGTTATGGAGACTATAGGTCATCGACCCGGAATACCACCTAGGTCTTATGGAGTTGATCTTCGAAACAGAAGGTGCGATTGCAGAAGGTTCCAAACACTTCATTATCCATGTGTACATGTCGTGGCAGCGTGTGCTAAAGTCTCGCTCAATGTTGAAAAATTTATCGATGATGTGTACACACTCGAGAGCACATTGAGTGTCTAGGAGAATGAGTTCCCCGTCCTGCCTGATCTGTCTATATGGGAGGTGCCTCCGACGACTTTCAAGCTTGTGCCAGACAAAGAGTTGCGTAGGAATCTGAAAGGTCGTCCGTAATCATCCAGAATCCGTAATGAAATGGACATTAGAGAGAAATTTAACGGTAAGCGCTGTGGATTATGCAGATTAGCTGGTCATAATCGAAGTAAATGCCCGGAACAAAACTACCATGTTGGACAATTGTCACTATCGGGTTGAAATTTAGCTTATGTACTCCAATGTACCTAAATTATATTACAAAGTTTGTTCCAATTTTTAATGTTGTAATGTTTTTAATTTATATAACAAAATTTATATTACAAAGTTTATTCCAATTTTTAATGTTGTAATGTATTTAATGTATATAACAAAATTTATATTACAAAGTTACAAGTTTTAGTGTTTTAATATTGTAATGTTGCAATTAATCTAATTTATGACCACAAAGATTGTTCCAATTTTAATGTTACAATTAATATAATTAAATAAATACAAAGATTGTTTTTTCTTAATTTATATTTTTTAGAATAAAAAAATACAAACTTTGTAGTATTTAAATTGTAAGAAACCCCTAAAATTGATGGCTTGATGGTGTGGTCCTATGGATATATTTCTGCGGGGGTTGACGTTCATGTTGTGGGTGATTGTGGCGATTAACATTCTCTTCAGTCGCAGGTGGGGGTATGCGAAACATGAAAGAAAAATTATATGCGCCGAACACTGTCGATGAACTTGAGTCAGGAGGAGTGCTATACTACGGTGGATATGACCCAAGATATTAAAATCAATTTGATAACTGTGTCCTGACGAGCTCGGGAAATAGTCATTAACCTACAACTCCAGATGATAAGAACTATTAGCCAAATGTGTATGCGATTGCTCAGGCTCAAGCTTAGGCTCTGGCTCTGGCTCTGGCTCGGCCTCTATATCGGGTACTAGCTCGTATGTGTAACGACCCGAATTTTACCGTTACCGAAAAAGTGTATTTTCGGGTCTCCATTTCTGAAAAACGGATTCGTAAATATTTATTAAAAATAGTTGCGAAGTAAAATGAGTGGTTAATTAGAGTTTAATTAAGTGAATTTAATTTAATTAAGAGTAATTAAAAAAAAGGACTAAATTGAATAAAGGATGAAAGTTAAATTGTAGATTAAAAGAAAATAAAGAGGACCAAAATGGAAATTATGCCATTTGTCCTAAGTGAGGCGGCATAAACATAAAAATCTGAGATTTTTATGTTTTAAAATATATATTAAATTATTATTATTAAAAGTAAAGTAAATAAAAAGGAAATAAAGGAAAGAAACAAAAGAATAAAAAGAAGGAAGGAAACAGAATAGCAGGAAACGAAACAGAGAAGAAACAGGGGAGAAAGAAAGAAAGAAATGAAAAAGGGAAAATAAAGTTTTAAAGGTTCCAAGTTAATTTGGTAAGTCAATTTAGCCCATTTTCTTATGATTTTTGAGTTTTTTTGGAATCCTAGAGATAAATAGTACTTGTTTTAAGTAGAAATTTTGAAAGTCATTAGATTTCTAAGTTTGGTTCATGTTGAATAAAATGATGAAATTGGGGGTTTATTTGATAGAAATTTTGATTGGAATTGAATAAAGGATTGAATCGTAAACTAAGCTATAAGTTTTGAGTTTTAGGGATTAAATGGAAATAAATTCGAAATTATGAAAATATGCTGGAAATTTAATAGTTAAGTATGAGTTTGGACAAAATTTGAATAGAAATAAAGTATGAATTAAGATAGAAAAGTAAGAGAATTTAGTTAGGATTAAATTGAAATTAAAGTAAATCAACATTTTGCACTAAAACTGTTTTAGATAGCAGCAGTAGTCTAACTTTGAAAAATCATAAAAAATTATAGAAATCGAATTAGAAGATGAATAAAATATGAAATTAAATATTATTGAGTCTAGTTTCTTATAGAAGAAACGATATAATCAATTGAATTGTAAATTATGATATATAATGAATTTTGTGAGACAAGGTCAGAATGAATTCGGGTTCCCCTGTTCTGACTTTGGAAAATCACCAAAAATTGAAGAAAAATAATTAGAGGCTTAAAGTTATATTTTTAAGATTCCTAATGAGTCTATTTTCAGGAGAAATCAACGGGAATATTATCCGAGTTCTGTACTGTGAGATAATTAATTTTTAGTGAAGAAGGGACGAAACTGTTAGACAGCAGAATAGGGGTGAATTTAAAGAATAAACTGTACTTAATGGCTAAACCAAAAATTCTGAAAATTTTATTGTAAGAAGATTTGTGAGTCTAGTTTCAGGAAAAATTAGCAGATTTTAATTTAGAATTCTGTAACTCAAGATATAAATTAGTAATGTATTAATGATTATGAATTATATTAATTTCGTAGTCAATGTGGTACCAGAAATCTCGGCTAAGAAAGGACAAGACAAAGTCAACGGGAGTTAGCTCGAAAATTACGGTTTGTATTTCTATAATCCGAACTTAGTTATTATTTGTTATATTTATATACATATGGCAATTGTTAGTGTTAGAATTATGATGTTTTACAATTGGAATGGATTGATTTTGGTATGCGATGAATTTATTGAATTTATATTGATTGAAATTATTTTGATTGAATTTATATTGATTGAATTATATAATATATATGACTTATGTAGAAATTTGAATATTGAATGAATGTTATATTGAAAAATATATTGATTGGAAATATGAGGAAATTGATATGAATATATGAGATTGTGATATTTGAATATTTGGTATTAAAAAGTAAAGTAAATTGAATTGTATTGAATTATGAATTAATGTGCATAATTGAAATATATTTGTTGAATTGAATGAAATTGTATGAATTGTGAAAATGGGTAAATATGTGTAATTATCGGAATGAGATATTGATGAAAGAATTATTAAATTGAGAAAGTGAATGAAATACCCTATTAACTAGTCAAATGAGTCGAATATAATTGGCATGCCATAGGATCCGGAAGTGTACGGGATTTGCGGCTTTATCGATCGACACTTTATGTGTCGTATTTCGTGCACCTCGTGTGTCGTATCGGGCACCTCGTGTGTCGATCGTGCACCTCGTGTGTCGTTTTAGGCACTTTATGTGTCGATATCGATCGTGTACTATGTACCGCTTTAGGCACAATGGGCCGTCTTGGTGTGTTTGGGTTGGAACTGTATCCGTCAAAGTCCGTGTTTGTTAATAGGGTAAATAAGTGAAAGATAAATCGAATAAATTTGATTGATCAAGCCATTGAAATGAAACGAGAAATTGAATTGAGAATTGAAAATTTAGATATGAATTGAAAATATGAACCAAAGGTTCATGAAATGATTGAGTTCGAATTGATGATATATGATGCCACTTGATGAATTGAAATGTGATTTGAGATATATGAATCGTATGTATATACTGAAAGCTATCAGGGATAGTAAGTTGATACGATATAAATGAAATTGACTGTTATTGAAATGAATTAAAATGGAATATGATTGATAAGTATATAGTTGAATATAGTTTAATGATATTGAATTGTGAGTAAATTAAGGAAAGCTATACCGAATAGTAAGTGAAAGAACAGAGTAAATAGTAATGGATTTATTTAAGAATTGAACAATTATGTTATTGTGTTTATTATATGAACTGTATAAAATTTATATGGTAAGTAGTTGAAATTTATCTATGAATAAATAATTGAATAATTGTAATTATTATTATGATCTTAAGTATTTGTTATATTATTAATTGTTCGGATTATAGAAATACCACTGAGTATACCATACTCAGCGTACGGTTTGTTTCCGTGCGTAGGTTAAGTAAAGATAGTACGTTGAATCAGCATCCCAAGACGATCCCGAATTCATTAAGGTAAAGTATGTTGAGTATTGATAATGGCATGTACCTAAGACGTTTTATGAGAGTCATTTAGGTTATAGAAGTATTGATGAAATGAGTAAATTATGGTTGGCAACGGTATGTAGTATGAATTTTGAAATTTACTAAGAATTCGTAGTGATTGTAAATTAGTCCCGAATTGAATTTACTGTTTATATTGGACCGCGAGGGCCCATTAAAGGGACGACATCTTAAAACTAGGATGTGTGAATATTTATTTTAATTAATGACCGAATTGGATCAGATCGTTGGTAATGTCTCGTAACCCTGTTCTGGTGACGGTATAGGGTTAGGGGACGTTACAGTATGCCCTAGGTCGATGCATGTGCGGGGGGACTACAGTCGACTGTCAACCAAGTAAATATGGTTTTCCCGTACTAGAGTACCATTGTATGTATTTTAATGATGGTTGCAAATCGGAAGAAATATCCATCTAAGGGCTTTACGCCATCCGTTTATCCCACACTGCAATATATTTTCGGTGCACAACCCACCAATTATTTTCATGTTTTCCTCTCTTGTTGATTAAGTGAATCTTCTCCACCTGCATTGGCAGATCCGAGATATACTGAATGCAACCAAACTGCCGGAGTATTCGATCCCCGTTATACCACTCGACTGTTTGAAAATTGATAATTAGTGCGTTAATGCACCACATGTGAGAATGAATGTGGGCAGACGAGAGTATAAAAGTTGCAATTTCTGGTCTCTAATACGGCATCTAGATAAACTACACGATTAATATCATGGTTAAAATTTAACAAGGTTTGAGTAAGATATACAAAATAATTACATGTCACGAATATTAGAATAGCTTACCCCTTCCCCGGCATGTTGTTCAATCATTAGACGATATATCGGGACAGTGTACGACCTCCTGATACCCAGATAAAAACTTCATTTACAAAAACAAATTACAAGTAAATATAGTATCATTAGAATAGTATCATTATAAAAAAAAATGTCAATTAATAACAAGTTAAATTTTATCACAAGTTCACTAGTGGAAATACGTATGGTTGGTGCCTAATCTTTGCCAAGAATAACATCCGATTAAGAGCCCATGATTGCAGCAATACAAGGCATCCGCCTATGTCTATGGGATCAGGCTTTGTCGTCTGACAAAGCTCACGATACAACATAGCCAAAACTGCAAAACCCCAACTATATGAGCGAACATTCTACAAACCAGCTAATAGGGGTAAATACATCAAATGAACCCTATTGTTATTCGCATCAGGCATCAGTATACCCCTTATAATATGCATAATGTACGCTCGAGCTACACACATCACCTAATGCTTACTGGCATTAATTGATAAATGTTCAAAATTGGCTTTCAACCATGAAAATTTCAAGCCCGTAAATTTGGACTTAACATCGTCGGACGAGAGCGAGACTCCTAGTAGGTTATACCAAAGAGCAGTCGGCTCAACTATTGTACTTACTCCTGTTACGACACTCCCGTCAATTGAGAGTCCAAGTTGCAATGTAACATCCTCCAGAATGACAGTGCACTCCTCACAAGGCAAATGAAAAGTATGGGTCTCCAGACGCCAACGCTTGACCAATGCAGATATTAAATCGTACTGCAAATCAAACTTCCGGATCGATAATGCTGACTTGAATCCAGCTAACTCCAAGTATGGAATCAGTCGTTCATCCAGGAAATATCCTAAACCATTCACGCGACCCCTTAATGCGCGGTACGGGCCTTGACAGTATTAAATTACAAAAAATAGTTATAATAACATAATTTATTTCTGTAAATTACGTAGATCCGTTTTTAAGGGAACCCGTGATTAACAAATAACAATATATTACCATATTATTAACTATGTTTGATATGTGACCATTGTTCTTAATCAATGGAGCCATTGCGATACCTGCAATTTCAAAACAAATTTCGGGTATTAATTTCAAAATTTGATGGATTTTAAATACTTATCAAAATACCTAAATTTATATATTACTTTTAATTACAAAAAAATACCAAACAATTTTGTCCACATCATATTTTTTGCTATACTACATTAACAAAACAAATATATCTTATAAAATTACAACTCAAACTCCAACTCAATGGTCTCATTCACAAATTCCATCTCAATGGTTTAATCTTTTACCTACATAAAAATAAAAAAATGATATTAAAATACTAAAAATAACATGCTAATAAAAATATAACAAAAACATAACATAAACGATACATAATAAGTACAATTATTTTTATTATTATTTTAAAATGATAATAAGTAAAATGTATTGGTTTAAAATATAATATATACAATAACATGTCAACTTAATTATTGTCAAAAAATATAATTTTTTTGCATAGAACTTCAAAATAAATTTCATTTATAATATTTATAAATAATATAAAATAAAATTTAAAACATAAACTCTTATTCTCAATTATAAAATCTTAAAAAATAGAACATAAAACTAATTCCTAATTTATCTTATAAATTCTAAACTCCAAATTTCAAATAACATGCCAAATAAATTACATAAAAAATATATCTAATCAACCTAAGACACACATAACAAATAAATTACATAAAAAAATAAAATATTCTTTATACATAACATAAATAGGCCATAATTATTTCAACCACCCATCTAAATGTACCATTTTAGTACATAATTATTTCAACAACCCATTTTGATATTTATTTTTTTAAAATATTATTTGGGTAAAAAAACCTCATAAAATATCTATTACTGCTATTGGTCTTATACAAAGGGATGTATAAATAGAGAGGCAAATACGAGTAGAGCATTATGAAAGTACCAGTGAGACAAGACGGCAATGGAGAGGAAGATAGGTATCATTGGAGCAGGTGTAAGTGGCCTCCTTGCCTGTAAATACATCTTATCTAAAGGTTTTCATCCAATTGTTTTTGAATCCCAAAGCTCCATTGGAGGGGTTTGGACCAAAGCGCTTGAGACTACAAAGCTCCAAACTCCCAAGCCATTTTATCAGTTCTCTGATTTTGCTTGGCCATCATCTGTCACTGAATATTTTCCCGACAAACACGTGGTATTGAATTATGTTGAGGCCTATGCAAAGCACTTCCACTTGCTTAACCACATCAACTTCAACACCAAAGTTGCTGGTATTGAGTATGAAGGTTCCCGGGATGAAGAGATCCAGTCTTGGAGTTTATGGGGTGGCACTGGCGAGCCTTTCAGCTCCAGAGGCAAGTGGAACCTCATTGTGGAAGACTTGAATACTCTTTCAACTGAGGTAGGTATTTACATGCTTGTCACTCCATCATCCATGGCCATCCATCATCCATCAACTTTCTTTTTTGCAGATCTACCAAGTGGACTTTGTAATCTTTTGTGTGGGACGGTTCAGTGGTCTGCCAAACATACCAGAATTCCCCCCAAACAAGGGTCCGGAAGCATTTCATGGTGAGGTCATACATTCCATGGACTATGCAGCCACGGATGATGAAAAGGCTGCTGAATTCATCAAAGGCAAAAGAGTCATTGTTGTTGGGTTCCAGAAATCTGCTTTGGACATTGCAATGGAGTGCTGTTCAGCAAATGGTAAATACAATCTATTTAAACTAACTCTTAGAATTCATCCATATTTATTTCTTCTTTCAATTTGGTTTGCAGGGGTAGAAAACCCATGTACAGTTTTATACAGGACAGCACACTGGCATCTCCCTGATTATCTTCCCTGGGGGTTTTCACTGGCATATATGTATCTTAATCGGTTCTCAGAGCTTATGGTTCATAAGCCTGGTGAAGGGTTTCTCCTCGGTCTCTTGGCCACTATTCTTACACCACTGGTAACAACAACAATAACTCCGAATCAAATGACATGCCATTTATTTTCTTTGCTCTTACATTTTTTTTTCTCTGGTGTGATTATTTGACAGAGATGGGCATATTCGAAATTTGTTGAAAGTGATATAAAAAGGAAGCTTCATTTGGCAAAGCATGGCATGGTCCCAACACATAGCTTCCTCCATGAAATCAGTTCTTGCTTGACCTCAACAGTCCCAGAAAAATTCTATGACAAAGTTGAAGATGGAAAATTAAATTGAAAAAGGCCCCAAGTTTTAGTTTCTGTGACAATGGCGTTACGGTGGAAGATGAGACAGCACCTATAGAGGCAGACGTGGTGATTTTGGCCACAGGATTCAAGGGAGAAAAAAAGCTCAAAGACATGTTCGTGTCCCAAACCTTTCAAAACTTCATAGTTGGATCCCCTGATGCTGCAACCCCACTCTACAGGTCAACTTGAAAACTAATGATGATGATGTTGTTTTGTCGGTTCAAGATTTTCATAAAAGTATTGTCATGTTTTCGGAACAGGGAATGCATTCAGCCAAGGATACCTCAACTAGCTGTAATAGGATACTCTGAAAGTATTGCAAATTTGTATACCTCAGAGATAAGATGCCGATGGCTAGCTGAACTTCTTGACGGCACATTCAAGCTACCAAGCATAGAAGAGATGGAAAAGGATGTGAGAAAATGGGATGAATACTTGAAACAATACTCGGGTGGATACTATCGAAGAAAGTGCATCGGTGCACTCCATGTCTGGTACAATGATCAACTGTGCAAAGATATGGGGTGGAACCCTAGGCGGAAAAAGGGACTGCTTGCTGAATTCTTTGAACCTTATGGTCCCTTGGATTATGTCCCTTCTTGAACCTGCCTTCTTTTAACCCATTAGATGCTGACAATTGTTACCTTCTTTACTCTTGCATGTACCAGTTCATGCTTTGTTTGTTTATAATATATGGATGAATCCAAATATAAACAGTAGCTATCCAGGATATGGGAGACAGGCGGAATACGTAATTAAAAGTAATAGGCCATTTTTCTGCTTTCCAATTTACGCCATGTGGTTGGGGGAATGGTTCAGTTCTGGATTTTATCATTTAATTTTGAGGAGGTTAATTAAAAAATTAGATAATCCTATCGAACATATTCTTCTTGCTATATATCTTTTTTACTATATTCACTAATATTTTTGTATCAATATTTTAAAAAATTATATTAATATATATTTGCAACGAGCTTCTAATGTCACATAATTTAATTGTTTTTTAATATTATTTTTTAATGGCAATAATTAGTATAAAATAATATTTTTATTTAAATTATTGATTTTAATTAACATATATTAACTTAACAATTTAAATATTATAAAAAAATTTTTCAAATAATATTAATTAGAACATTTTAACCTATTCAATATACAATACAATTGTATTTTATTTAAGTAATGCAAAGTAACATTACTCAAAATAATAACTAATTAATACCATTAACTCTAATATTAATTAAGTGATAATTAATATTCTTAGAATTCTATTCAATAACTCTATTTTGCATAAATTAAATTAGGAAAATTTTTGTTTTAATCCAAAATTTTTAACTAATAATGATAAATTATAATTTTAATTATCACAAATTTTTCTTATATTTTATGCTTAAGCTCTATGCAATTAAAAACTCTATTTTAATTTTAAATGTGTAACTATCATAATTTCTATTAAATTATAATTATTTTTAAATGTATAATTTTATTTTATTTCAAATATTTAACTAATAATTTTAAATTAAATATTATAATTATTTTAAATATGAATTTAATAATATGATGAAAAATAAAGGGTATTATTGTTAATTCAAAAGTTTTTTGAACTCGTGCTTTTATATATATTATTTATGGCTTTTAATTCACTTCCTAACTTCGGAGAGTATTTGGTACACTAATAGAAGCAAACTTAAAAAATTGACATGTCTCTTTTCTTAAATATATATAGTCATTTACTATATTCCTATAGTACACTTGTCAACATTGACCCTGCTTATGGAGTTTAAAAACTTCACTGGTAGTGTACCAAATATTTTCCTTTTAAATATTATATAAGTTAGTATATATGCTTATGTCAAAGGAATAAACTTATTCAGATACAAAACAAAACAAAAACAAGGGATTTCCATATTAAAGCAAGTAAAATGTTGAGGGAGTAATTACTTCAGGAGAAGTCTTCGAAATGTCATTCGTAGAGTAACCGATTAGACTTCAACAATGTAAAGTTTTTGTCCCTTGATGGGGGGTTTTGTCTCCTGTACTTCGCCAAGAACCAGCATGCTGTGAGAACATGTCCGATGGGTTTGGTTCACAAAGCCGAGAGCACTTTAGCATGTGGATCTACAAAGCTCAAAGGAGAGGTGTCATATGAAGTTACCTGAGCTAGGAGAACTTGAACCACCAACCTAAGGCAAGTGAGGTTATATTTGTATAATTATATCACACCCTATATTAATATCTATCTTGTGGGCCTTATAGGTCCACCAACTAAGTCACTCAGATTTGTGAGCCAAATCCTTTAGGTAGCCACTCATGACACATTAGCTCGAGGTAAAACACAAGATACAAAACCTCCATTAGGGGACAATACTTGAAATTATTGGGAGTTTGATTGACTATCCATTGAATGACACTTTGAAAACTTTTCCCAAAATACTCAACCCCTTCAACATAGAGAAAAATTATTAGCTAATAACAACCACAACACAATTTTTTTTCATCGCTTGCAAAACAATTAGGGTAAACTACACCCAAGGTCACTAAAAACTATTACTAAGTTTATATTTTGGTCACTTAACTTTAAAATGTTACAAAATAGTCATTGAACTATTCAAAAATTTTCATATAAATCATTGAACTGTTTGAACGTTTTTATCTAAGTCATTAGGCTGTTAAGTTTTTTTTTAAAATCTGACTAGAGAGCTCCAAATGGCGATTCGATAATCGGTACAGTAGATCAATACTTATTGAAAAGTAGATGAACATATCTTAGATCTAAGTTGATTTGACGGCCAGTGTCAAAGATTGAAAAATAAAATTGTTTGGATTTTGATTTATAGATTCATGACGTTCAAATTTGTTTCATGAAAAAAAACTAAATTGTAGAAGAGAATAGGATTAAGAGTTTTCGATTGATGTAAGCATGCGAACAGAAAAAGTCATACAACAACGATCTTAATAACTCAGTGACTTAAATGAAAACTTTCAAATAGTTTAGTGACTACCTTGTAATTTTTTTGAGTGACAAAAATATAAATTTACTAATAGTTTAATAACCTTAGACATAGTTTACCCAAATAATTAATACAAACTTTGTTCCATTTGGAAAAGAAAATTAAAGAAGGCAAACATGGACAACAACAAGGGTAGAAAAATTGACCTTTTTTTGGTGGGTAAAGGTTCAAATACACTCAAAAGTGATGGTCAACTGTAAGAAAAACTAGTAACGACCGTAAGAAGAAATAAAAAAAAAAATTGGGTTTTGATAGTTTAATAAATATAAATTCTTACTTAATATATTCAGAAATTCTGAATATGAAATATGGAAAATTACTTAAAAGAGTTAAAAATCCTCCTGAATTTTTCTACACCATTTGTCATCACCCAAAACATCCGCTTAAATTCCACACACACAGCTTCCAACCCAAGGTCAAACCTCACTTTGTCATAGTCGACACTCACCACAATCAATTTTTTATTTAAATTACACATAATTTTAAATAATTTTGTATATATATATATATATATATATATATATATATATATTTTGAGAGAAAGCATTTGTCAAATCCAATTTTTATTATCTTTAATATTTTAATTTTTAAATTTTAAATAAATTATAATTTTAGAATTAATTTTTAAATTATTATTATAATTTTTAATTTTAAATTATTTACTAACATAACATATAACAAAATAATGTCATGTCAACATAATCATCTACATGGATTGCTATGTGAATAAAAATTATCAACATGATCAAAGATTGAGATAATTAGTCAAAAAATTTAATTGATGTAATTACTAAGTGTGAAGGTTTAATTAAATATGTTTAAAAGGAGTGCAGGTACTTTCATTCGGGATCATGAAGGGAAATGGTTCATATCCTAGAAGCTAATAGTTTAGAAGTCGAATTTTGGACATTAAGGGACGAGCAGTTGACCTTAATATATCTTATTTAGAAGTAGAAGTTGATGCATCTATTGTTATTAGCTTCATGACTAGCACTGTAATTTCTAACAATTTTCTTGGTTGCAAGACGCTCCTAACTATGATCTCGAATTCAAAAATCATGTATACCTTTAGGGAAAGAAACCAGAGTGTTGATGCCCAGGCAAACTTAGGGAGCCATTTTCATCTTTGTAGCTCCTCGGATAATATCTGTTGTAATGAGCTCCTGAGGCCATCAAGTTATGCTTGTTGAAAGAGGCTTATGGACATCCTTGTATGCATATTGTTATGCAATCTTTCATGTTAATGCTAGTTCCTTTATTTACCTAAGAAACAAGTTTTTTGCGAAAGGATTTAATTTCTTTTTTGGAAATTTTCAAGAATTTTGTTAACTCTTAAACCTAAAAGGTATTTTTTTTAAATGTTTATGCTTAATATCAAATATTGCATAAAAATATATACATTTATAAATACTATTTAAAATTAGTTACCAAAAAATTTAAATTATAGTACCAAAATAATCCTTAAATATTTGTATAATATATTAAAATAATATCCATATAAATATTGAATATAAATAATATTTATATATAGTAACACTGAATTAAGATTTTAAATATTAAATATGATTTATTTAAAATTATTATTTCGGTAATTATATTTTATTAGTTTATAATATTATTTTATAATAATTTTTATAGATTATAATTAAAATTTAAAACTTGCTGTAGGGCCTAATTTTAGCCCGGGCCCAAGACCCACAAACAAATAAACAGAAATAAAAGTTTTTTTACCGACCAAATTACAAGCCCAGTTATTTTTAACTCAAATCTAAAGCCCAAAATAAAACTTAAATCCAAGCCCTAAATAACCCTAAAGCCCAAAGGGGCCCAAAACCTAAACTTTTCAACAAAAATCCCTAGTCCCCAGTACTTGCAACAGCCGCCGCTCCACTAACGACCTCTGCGTCCCACGCCACTGGGGCCTCCAAGGCCGCACTACCCGAGCCACATCAGTGGGATGCTCGCCCACGTACCTGCAAACATGTAGAAAAACAGTTGTAAAAAGGTTATAAAAGCCTCATGAAAATCCATTATAAGGGACCTTTTTTTTTTTACTCTTATTTTTCCAGAGAAATTGGTTACGGATTGTATACAAAATACACACAAAAATCAGTAGAAAGCAACCAAATAATATTTTCAAAGGTGATTATTTACTACAGCTTTATTTTGTTTCTTCTTTTTTTTTTTCATTTTTTTCCTTCCCCATTCGAATCCACAACACGAACTAAAGATAGGAAAGAAAAAGAGGTACTCACCGCGCATCGTGCTCACACCGTCGGAGGGCCCTGCTTCGTTGGTCGCAATCGACTTTTGGGGCGGTTGAAGGCTTGGGTATAGGCTTTTTGGCGAAGAGCAGAGGGGAGAGTGAGGGGATCTCAAAACTTTAGGGTTTTTTTTTAAAAAAAATCAAAAAAATGTTTTTTTTTAAAGTAAAAAAATGATTTAAAACAGGTTTTAATTTTAAAAAATAAAACAAACAGCATGCCGGGGGTAGAGTCTGTACGCGGTTTGACTGAATCCACGCGCATTTTCCCCTTAAATGGGTAATTTCCGCAATCAGTCCCCCTCCTTCACCCTAGCATTCAATCAAGCCCTGTTTAAATTTTTTTAAATTCTTTTAAATTGTCCCTGTAATCTGTGCGTTATTTCAATTTGGCCCTCTCCTTAGCGCAGTACTTTGAGATTTGGGGCATTTTCAGTTTTAGTCCTCGAACATTTGTGCTCATTTAATTTTGGCCCAAAATTATGTTTTAATGATTTGTTTTGTTTATAAATTATCCCTTGGATTTTGTTTTTCTCACAATTAAGTTTTAGATATTCATTTTTTTTAGAATAAACATGTTTTTTAACATATTATTTTGAATTATTTTGATTTCACACTTTATTTATTTATTTTATTTTCATGTGCATATTTGTCTATCTGAAACACTTTCATATATTTTATTACTATTATATATATTATTTATATTAGGTTTTTTTTCATGTATATATATTATTTTGTTTGTCATTTACTTTTAACCTTTTATTCATATTATTTATTTTGAAATTTCATTTACGTATTACACATATTATCTTTTTATTTTTGATAAAGTTCAAACTTTCATTTAAATTATTTACCTTATAATATTTATTTTAAAATTCATTGTACATTACCATTTAGTATATTATTTCTTTTATTTTTCTATTTATTTTAAATTCTTATATCTATTAATTGCTTTAAAATTTTTGTATAGTTTGTATAGTGATATTTCCAAATTTTCTTTTTCCTATTATTCATTTTATTTTATTTTAAAACTTGTTACATTTTATTTGTGTAACTTATTTGAAACTTCTTTTAAAATTGGTTTCTTATTCATTAGCCCTTGGTTATAAATAGTGGTATTTATATAGAATATGATATGTCTGCCATTGCATGTATTCTAAGTTGTTCCTTTGCATTTCCTTATTATTTTAGATTATTTATGAAATGTTATTGCCACGTGTTTATTCCTTATGTTATCGAATTATCCTTTTAAATAAAAATACATTTCATTTATATATTACATTTTATTCAAAAAAATTTAAATAAGGCAATATTTGGTACTTGGGAGCTTTGAGAAAATTGTGCCCTAACTTACTGGGTTTCGATTTTTCTCGTCGAATCTAAGTAATCGAGTAGCTTTCCTTAAATCAAAACAATTAAGTTTCAAATAAAAGTTTATTCTCAAGAATTCGAAGTGTTGTATCCTAACTCACTGGATATGGCTCTTTGCATCTCGAGATAAGGATTTCTAAAAAATAAATGAAATATTTTGTATTTGAAATTTTGAGAGATTGTGCCCTAACTTACTGGGTTTCGATTTTTCATTTGACCCAAATAACCGAATATATTTTTTTAAACTTAAAGGCATGACTTTTGAAAATTAAAAGACAAACTTATTTTCGAGGGTTTAAAATGTTGTATCCTAACTTACTGGGTGTGACATTTTATTTCTTCGAGATAAGAGGGTCTTAGCATTCCATGTAATTTATTCAAATGTTCTTTTTTAAAAATAAAAAAGGATTGTATTCTAAAATCTTTTCAAACATTCGACGTTAAGACATTAATTAATCAATTCGGTACCAATTTTGAGCGTTACGAGGGTGCTAACCCTTCCTCGTGGGTAAACGACTCCCGAACCTTTATTCTCGAATTTCGTAGATCAAAATCATTGTTTTAATAAATCAAAATGTTTTATTAAAATGATCAAACTCAAGGTGATCCGATCATACGTCGAAAAAGATCGGTGGCGACTCTATTTTTTTGTTTTTAAGTCGACTCTCGTATTTCAAATTTAAAACTGGTTTCGACAGCTTGACGACTCCACTGGGGACCAATAAGAGAGTCAAGTCGTAAAATTGATTATTTTCTGTCCTTTTGTCGAAAATTTAAAATTTTCTTTTTAACATACGATCATTTTATTGCATTTTATTGGTTTTATGGTTCATCATTTTTTTTTCATGTTTTGTATTTTTAGTTTTTATATCCCTTTGCATCATCTTGCATACCGTTGTGGTCGCTCCTTTTAAGTGGGAGTGGGAAACTATTTCCTTCGTGAGGTTTTTACCTCCGTGCAGGATAGTGGATCGCTTTCAGGATACATCCGTACCTTTGTTTTCGTGAGGTTTTCACCTCCGTGCAGCCATAGGGAAATGTATTCCCCTGAATTGAACTTGGTCCATATGAGCCTATAATGGGTGAGGATTAAGGAATTTACTGGTTCAGGTACCCTTTTCTTTAGAACTAAACCGCATGTAAAAAGCCCTAAAAGCTTACCCTAAGTAGGACTACGCCAAACCTTAGCAATCACCCAGATAGGTGCTTGATTTTTCCCCCCTCATTTTCTTTGACTTTTATTTTTGGTATATGATACTGACTTGTTGTGTTTTATTTTGGCCATGATTGCATGTCCTTTCATT
This sequence comes from Gossypium arboreum, assembly GCF_025698485.1. Taxonomy (NCBI): domain Eukaryota; kingdom Viridiplantae; phylum Streptophyta; class Magnoliopsida; order Malvales; family Malvaceae; genus Gossypium; species Gossypium arboreum. The sequence goes on along the minus strand of NC_069071.1, from coordinate 104,477,772 downwards.
TCAAAGAGGTGTCGATTCACATTCGATTACTAACTTAGGGAGCTTGTCATGGAGAACGAATTTCTTGATAAAGTGGAAGATAATGCGACTGTCCGTATATGGTCAGAGAAAACATAATTAGAGAAAGGGGACAGTCTAGCCGAGGGGTATATATCAGAATTGTGTGATTACACTCGCATTAGTATGGCAAAAAATGATCTTCAAGAATTAAAACAGATATGAGACCAGTGGGATGAAAAGACCAAGCAGTTGTTTTATGGTAATTATGGGGATTTGACTTACTTACTTGACGTCAAGGTAGACGAGCATTTATTCCGAGCCCTCGCTCAGTATTGGAATCCTGCCTACAGTTGTTTTACCTTTGGGAGGGTAGATTTGGTACCTACCATAGAAAAATATACAGCTTTACTTCATTGTCTGAAGATCCAAGTCGATAAGGCCTATTCGAGAGCCACTTATGTCCCAACCTTTTTGAATAAATTGATGAATATTACAAGGATGAGTGAGCAGGGGATTACTGCAAGGGTCAAGCAAAAGGGGGAATGTAAGTGCATCTCATGGAGGAATTTGAGGGATTTGATTCTAGTGCATCCTGATACGAAGAAGAGAGTTGATGTTTTTGCTTTAAGCATCTATGGTTTAATGATTTTCCCTAGGGCATTAGGGTATGTAGATGAGGCGGTCTCGGATCTCTTTGACCGACTTGACAAAGGAGTCACATCTGTTTCTTCAATCTTGGTTGAGACATTTAGATCTTTGAACGCATGCAGGAGAGCCGGCGAGGGCAGATTTATAAGGTGTGCGAAGTTATTATTAGTTTGGTTTCACAGCCATTTTTGGAAGGTAGATAAAGTTTCTTATCGGGTTTTCTCCGAGAATTACTCCCCGCTAAAGGAGGTAGCAACCACGTCTAGGAGAGACGACATATCAGAAGAAAATTGGATCTCGCTCCTTCAAAATCTCCAGGAGGAGGATATCAAGTGGAGAGCTCCTTGGTTGGTTCTTGACGAAATTCTTTTCCGATGTGGGAGCTTTGACTGGGTCCCTTTGCTCGAAATTCGGAGAGCCATTGGGTATGCTCCTTTGCTCGAGCTGGGAAATATAGATCGAGACAGTTCATACCGGCAATGCACGGGCTAGCTCAATTTGAATTCACGTATGGGGGAGTTAACTACAAGAAAAAGATTAAGGAGATTTCTAATGCTTGGAACCAAACTCGCAGGATGAAGAGAGTTGCTGTAGGTCCAATGACGACCCTTGAATATGATGGTTGGTGGGGTAGAAGAATTAATGATAATATCCCCCGACCAAGGCAAGAAGGCACTCGACCGATAGAAGAATACCTTGAAGTAGTCTTCTCCGAGTTAGAGATTATAAAGCAGGACTTCCAAAAGAGAAATTTGGAGTTAGGAAAAAAGATAGAACAATTAGAGGAGAAAAAAATGCACTTGAGGTTAGATGCCAATGTTCAGAAGCTCGAGGCCGAGAAGTTAAGGAAGGGGAAGAGGAAGGCCGAAGAGGACTTGGACAGTTTGAAGGCTGACTACAACAAGCTACGTATGTCGATGAAAACAGCCAGATTAAGGAAGACATCGAAGCAGTGGCGACAAGAAATTCAAGAAGAAAAAATAGAGCTGATCAGTGGAAGAAGAGGTTTCGTGATGCTCGAACACGTAAAAATGCCTTGAAGAAGAGTTTGACTGAAGGCCAAGATGAGAAGCAGATATTAGCAGCTCGGGTAGCGGAGTTAGAAAAGGCACTACACTAGCGTCGGGTTCGTGACTTCGACATTGAATTAAGAGCCAGCCTGATTAGAATCGAGGATTTGAAAGGGAAGTTAGAAGAACTCGAGTCTGTACTACAGAACTGTGAACTTCGAATCGAATTCCTTGAGTCGAATAATGAGCAGTGGAAGGAACAGTTCCGTCGATCTCAAGACCAGGTTAGGGATAGAGATCATATCATGGGCGAAGCCGTGGCTCAGATTCGAGAAGTGACCGATCATTTACAGACCTTAGCGGTTCAAGCTGATGTGCTAAGTGTGAAGTATGAGTTAGAGTCAGACCGGGGTCGTAAGCTGGCTTGCCTTCTTAAGAAAGTTAAAAATTTGGGCATTATGGCAAAGTCGTATATATGATCTGTTTTATGTAAAGGATTTAGTTTTCTAATTAAGTTTTTTAAATGAAATTAAATCAGAATCAACGCCTCTTTAGTCTTGCATTCATCTCATGCATTTTCATTACATTGCATTATGTGCATTAAATTTCACAAAGGAACCCTAATTAATTAGAAATCTTTTTTTTTATAAAAGTTACCCTGGAACATCAATACTACACACGGAAAAAGACCAAAACTATGGATCAAAATCTGGAAAAACTGGAACAAATGCAGAAAGAAACGCAGGAGCAGCTGCAAGCACAGATGCAAGAGCAACTGGTCAAGATTCAGCAGGATATGAAAGATCAGATGCAAGAATCGCAGAAGGACATGATAAATCAGCTAACTCAGTTGCTGCTCGGAGGGCTAGAAAAAGGAAATAGCCCTATGGTCAACCCTGAAGACGATAGTAAGATCCTTGCTTACCCTCCAGGTTTCACCCTAGTAAATATCCCAGTACCACTGTAAAGGGTGTCTGTTAGTATCAAACCCAGTATCAGGCTGGTATTTCAGGACCGATGAATTTTTCGACAGGCTCGTGTTCTAAACCCGAGGACAATCGGGTAAATCCTTTAGTCCCCGAATTTGATGAGACAGCAGAGGTGGAGAAGGCAAAAGGAGAACTCCCAAAGCAGCTGGAAGTCCGATACAAATAGCTGGAGGAGAAATTTAAGGCGCTGAAAAGCGCAGATTATCAATATGGTATGGATGCTAAAGAGTTGAGCTTAGTTCCGGATCTAGTGCTCCCTCCGAAGTTCAAAATGCCGGAATTTGAGAAATACAACCGAACCAGCTGCCCTGAGGCTCACATCACGATGTTTTGCAGGAGGATGACTGGTCACGTCAATAATGATCAGTTGCTAGTTCACTGTTTCCAGGATAGTCTGAGTGGGGGCTGCAGCCAAATGGTACAATTAACTGAGTTGCACCCAAATTAAATCGTGGAGGGGCCTAGCAGAGGCCTTCATGAAGTAGTATGGTCATGTGACGGACATAGAGCCTAACTGGATCACGTTACAAAACATAGAGAAGAAGTCAAATGAAAGTTTCAGACAGTATGCTCAGAGGTGGAGAGAAGTCGCTACGCAAGTTCAACCACCGCTCTTGGAAAATACAGTAGTGGAGCCTTAACCCCCTAAGCGGTAGGGTAATAGGTTGGAAAATACAGATCTCCCCTAAACAGTAGTGGAGCAGATCGAAGATAGCAAGCCTTAACCCCCTAAGCAGTAGGGTAACAGGATGGAAATAATATTATCTCTTTAAATAGTAGTGGAGTAGATCAAAGACAGCGAGCCTTAACCCCCTAAGCAGTAGGGTAACAAGCAGGAAATTATAAAACTTATCTCCCTAAATAGTAGTGGAGCAGATCGAAGACGGTGAGCCTTAACCCCCTAAGCAGTAGGGTAACAGGCTAAAAATTATAGATCTTATCTCCTTAAACAGTAGTGGAGCAGATCAAAGACGGTGAGCCTTAACCCCTTAAGTAGTAGGGAAACAGGCTAAAAATGATAGGCCACCCTATCCTCCTAAGCAGTAGGGAACGGGTTGAAAATTACAGATCTTATCCCTCTAAGCAGTAGTAGAGCAGATCAAAGACAGTGAGCCTTAACGAGGCTACTTGAAGAAGAGAGGCCAAAGGAAGTCAAGACTCAGCAAAGACCGGGTAAAATTGGTCCTTTTAAAGTCTTTGCTTCATTCTCGTTACACGAAAATAAGCAAAGAAGAGCAGATGTAAGGCCCAATTTTAGCCCGGGCCCAGGACCCACAAACAAATAAATAGAAATAAAAGTTTTTTTTACAGACCAAATTACAAGCCCAGTTATTTTTAACCCAAATCTAAAGCCCAAAATAAAACTTAAACCCAAGCCCTAAATAACCCTAAAGCCCAAAGAGGCCCACAACCTAAACTTTTCAACAAAAATCCCTAGTCCCCAGTACTTGCAACAGCCGCCGCTCCACCAACGACCTCCGCGTCCCACGCCACTCAGGCCTTCAAAGCCGCACTACCCGCTCGCCCACGTACCTGCAAACATGTAGAAAAATAGTTGTAAAAAGACTATAAAAGCCTCATGAAAATTCATTATAGGGGACCTTTTTTTTTTTTACTCTTATTTTTCCAGAGAAATTGGTTACGGATTGTATACAAAATACACACAAAAATCAGTAGAAAGCAACTAAAGAATATTTTCAAAGGTGATTATTTACTACAGCTTTATTTTGTTTCTTCTTTTTTTTTTCATTTTTTTCCTTCCCCATTCGAATCCACAACACGAACTAAAGATAGGAGAGAAAGAGAGGGACTCACCGCGCATCGTTCTCACACTGTCGGAGGGCCCTGCTTTTTTGGTCGCAAGCGACTTTTTGGGCGGTTGAAGGCTTGGGCATAGGCCTTTCGACAAAGAACAGAGGGGAGAGTGAGGGGATCTCAAAACTTTAGGGTTTTTTTTTTAAAAAAAATCAAAGTTAAAATGTTTTTTTTTAAAGCAAAAAAATGATTTAAAACAGGTTTTAATTTTAAGTAATAAAACAAACAGCATGCCAGGGGGTAGAGTCAGTACGCGGTTTGACTAAATCCAAGCGCATTTTCCCCTTAAATGGGTAATTTGCGCAATCAGTCCCCTTCCTTCACCCTAGCATTCAATCGAGCCCTATTTATATTTTTTTAAATTCTTTTAAATTGTCCCTGTAATCTGTGCGTTATTTCAATTTGGCCCTCTCCTTAGCGCAGTACTTTGAGATTTGGGGCATTTTCAGTTTTATTCCTCGAACATTTGTGCGCATTTAATTTCGGCCCAAAATTATGTTTTAATGATTTGTTTTGTTTATAAATTATCCCTTGGATTTTGTTTTTCTCTCAATTAAGTTTTAGTTATTCATTTTTTTAGAATAAACATGTTATTTTAACATATTATTTTGAATTATTTTGATTTCACACTTTATTTATTTATTTTATTTTCATGTGCATATTTGTCTATCTAAACACTTTCAGTATATTGTTATTACTATTATATATATTATTTATATTAGGTTTTTTTCATGTATATATATTATTTTGTTTGTCATTTACTTTTAACCTTTTATTCATATTATTTATTTTGGAATTTCATTTACGTATTACACATATTATCTTTTTATTTTTGATAAAGTTCAAACTTTCATTTAAATTATTTACCTTATAATATTTATTTTAAAATTCATTGTACATTACCATTTAGTATATTATTTCTTTTATTTTTCTATTTATTTTAAATTCTTATATCTATTACTGTTTTAAAATTTTTGTATAGTTTGTATAGTGATATTTCTAAATTTTCTTTTTCCTATTATTCATTTTATTTATTTTAAAACTTGTTACATTTTATTTGTGTAACTTATTTGAAACTTCTTTTAAAATTGGTTTCTTATTCATTAGCCCTTGGTTATAAATGGTGGTATTTATATAGAATATGATATCTGCCATTGTATGTATTCTAAGTTGTTCCTTTGAATTTCCTTATTATTTTAGATTATTCATGAAATATTATTGCCACGTGTTTATTCCTTATGTTATCGAATTATCCTTTTAAATAAAAATACATTTCATTTATTTATTACATTTTATTCAAAAAATTTAAATAAGGCAATATTCGGTACTTGGGAGCTTTGAGAAAATTGTGCCCTAACTTACTGGGTTTCGATTTTCCTCGTCGAATTTAAGTAATCGAGTAGCCTTCCTTAAATCAAAACAATTAAGTTTCAAATAAAAGTTTATTCACAAAAATTCGAAGTGCTGTATCCTAACTCACTGGATATGGCTCTTTGTACCTCGAGATAAGAATTTCTAAAAAATAAATATAATATTCTGTATTTGAAATTTTGAGAGATTGTGTCCTAACTTACTAGGTTCTGATTTTTCATTTGACCCAAATAACCGAATATCTTTTTTTAAACTTAAAGGCATGACTTTTGAAAATTAAAAGACAAACTTATTTTCGAGGTTTTAAAGTGTTGTATCCTAACTTACTGGGTGTGACATTTTATTTCTTCGAGATAAGAGGGTCTTCGCATTCCATGTAATTTATTCAAGCGTTCTTTTTTTTTTAAAAAAAGGATCGTATTCTAAAATCTTTTCAAACATTCGACGTTAAGACATTAATTAATCAATTCGGTACCAATTTTGGGCGTTACGAGGGTACTAACCCTTCCTCGTAAGTAACCAACTCCCGAACCTTTATTCTCGAATTTCGTAGATCAAAATCATCGTTTTAATAAATCAAAATGTTTTATTAAAATGATCAAACTCAAGGTGATCCGATCATACCTCGGAAAAAATCGGTGGCGACTCCATTTTTTTGTTTTTAAGTCGACTCCCGTTTTTCAAATTTAAAAATGGTTTCTGACACTTGCCATAGTTGTTTTCATTTTACTAATAAATATAATTTATCTCTAAAAAATAAATATATTTATTTAAAATTTATAAGATATTAATAATATAAAAAATATTTATATGATATTTTCAATCTATTTCTTACCCATGTAATATTATTATTCAACTCAATTATTTTATATACTAAGTTTTATCACATCCACACGATGTGGGTGAACAAAAATATTTTATAATAAAATGGTAATAAATTTATATTTCAATATTACTGACTACATGTTTGATCTTGAATTCATAATTTTTAAATTTCATAACTTAATTAATGTCACTTAAATAATAATAAATATAATATAGAAAACATAATCATAGTAAATACTTAATACATTTCAATCCCTTTTCTATTACTACTCTACTCTATTGTAGTTTCCCAAAGCAAAAGTTGAAAAGAGCAAGGTAGTAGAAGGATGGTGAAGAATATACAAACAACAATTGAACTAATTTATCTATAAAGGCCTATTTTTAATTATATTTATGGAAATGACCAATTTCTATATTATTTACTGAAAAGGACCGATTTTGGCAAAACGCGTCCATGTAGGAGCGTTTTAGGGTGAAATTTCAGCAAAATACACCCCTAAGGGAGCGATTTTGCGATGTCAACACAAAACATGCTGACATGGACACACTTTACCCTGTGTCAACAAAAACACACTGACATAGACACACTTTTGCCCATTCTCAGGTTAAACTTTCAAAAAATATAATTTTTTAAAAATAATTATAAAAATAGACTAATTTTTTTAAAAATTTACAAGAATAAGCCTTTATAAAGACCCAAAGTTGCAACACTATTTTCTTTTTATTATAAGGTGTCACCAATTAATATGGAAATAAAACTAACGAAGCAGATTTTATATAAACCTAAAGTCTTATTTCCCTTGTTTTTTTAAGTAATGAGAGATATGAGACATGTGTATATATAGACTCATGAATAGGTTTGTAGCTTGTTCCTAAATAATGTGGGATTATTTCATCTTTTAACTAACAACATAAATTTATAGGCTACACTATATTTTATATTTTTTACTTATAAAGTTTAAATTTTTTTACAAAAGTTAACATTTGTTACATTATAAATAAAACTTTTAAACTCTATTAAAAATTATAAAATATAAAATGAGTATGGTAAAATATTAAAAATAAATATTTAAAAATTACTATTAGTTGAGTGATTATTTTGTAAGTTTTATAATTCGATAGCCAAAAATCATAGTTAAGTGACTACTAATGTAATTTAATCTAGATATATTACTATAAAAAATAATTATTATATTTTATGTATATTATATATTTCTATAAAAAACTTATTTAACATAATTATATACTATGTTTTAATAGATTATCTATCTAGTCAAAATACATCTGAAATAAATTTATCAGCATTGGTTAGGTGATGAAAATTAAATTAAAATTAGGATTAAAAATTAATGAGTATAGTAAAATATTAAAACAAATAAATATTTAAAACGATATATTAATTTTTTAAAATTACAAAAAATACTATTTGAGTACCAAATACTCACCATTTATTTATTAATCAAACATTCATAATATAAAATAAAATAAATAATAAAAAATTAAAAGTATAACTTCTAAATTTAAATAATAGAAAATTATTTTAAAAATTAGAATTGCATGGATATTAACTTCAAAACATTTAAAATTGAATAGAAGATTATTGCATGTATAAGTTTCATATGTGCAATTTATTCTTTTTTAATAGTCTTTTGTATATGCTAACAATTTTAAAATACAACAAGATTAAAGATCTCAAAAGATAATTTTATAATATGAGAAAGTATTAACAAAATATAAAAAAATAGACATTGTTTTGTAAAAAATTATAAAATATAGTGTAGCCTTTAATCTTATGTTGTTAGTTAAAAGAGGAAGGAATCACACATTGTTTAGAAATAAGCTGCAAACCTAATCATGAGTCTATATATAAACATATCTTATATCCCACATTGCTTATGAAAACAAGGGAAATAAGACTTTGGGTATATATAAAAATCTTCTTTGTAAGTTTTATTTTTATATTAATTGATGACACCCTAAAATAAAAAAAATGGTGTTGCCACTTTGGGTCTTTATAAAGGCTTATTCTAGTAAATTTAAAAAAAATTAGTTTATTTTTATAATTTTTTTTAAAAAATGTCCTTTTTTGAAAATTTCACCCCAAAACGCTCCTACGTGGACGCGTTTTGCCAAAATCGTCCATTTTCGGTAAATAATGTAGAAATTGGCCCATTTTCGTAAATATACTTGGAAATGGGCCTTTATAGGTAAATTAGTCCAACAGTGAATATGATTGATCAAGAAAGAAAATCCTATTTGAATATGAAAGCAGGGTTTGGGTTGAAATAAATAATAAAAAACGTTCTACTTTACATCACAATAATTGTTAATAAAAACATATTAATCATCAAAATTTGATAAAAACAGGCGTGAGACTGGACAGTGTGAGACACACTGCTAGCACATGAGCGTGTGGCTTGGCCGTGTGACCTAAGTCAGAGAGTTACATGGGTATAGACATAGGCACCGTGTGTCCCTATTTCGAATGCCCACACTACCTGAGACAAGGACGTGTCTCCTAACCGTGCGAGTCACACGACTGTGCGGTATTCTCTGAGTTCCCAAATTAGTCCCAACTTGTTTTTAACAAGTATTTTGGGCCTCGAGGGCTCAAATAAGGGACATTGTGTGTGAATTTAATTGGTTTTTTATCTGAATATTATATGATATCAATGTTTGAATTTATGTCTATTTGATCAATAAGCTTCGATCATGCTCCAACCCTATTTCGGCGACTGATGTGGGTTAGGGGTGTTACAATGTAACTCACTATTTATGATTTAGGACCACATGAGCATGGACATAGGCAAGTGTCCTGGTCATTTAACTCACTATTTGCGAATTAGGACCACACGGGAGTGTGCCAGACCGTGTGGAGCCACACGGGCCAATTCTCTAAGCCGTGTGAAACCATACGGGCGTGTAAAGCTGTATTTGGAATTTTTTTCCTGAGGCCACAAGTATCATCCGGAACAAGCGCAGGCCCATTGTAGGTCCATACAATCTGAATTAGACTACATAACTTGCTATTTGATAATCTGATAATGAACAACTTGTGATCTGTACGTATATCTATTATGGTTGAACCTAAGTGAGTAAGATCTGTCAAAACGTAATATGCTATTGTCTATGTGTGCAAATTATCAATGTACGATCTGTATTATGTTAAGTTTTTTAGTACGCCTCTGCATCACTCTGTTGATGAGGAATATACGATATCTGAACATGTTAGACTGATTGTTACTGATTCTGGTTTATAACCGTGCATGTGACTTCATGGAAAATTTGATAAGTCTGTTTTACAAAACATGGACTCCTATATTTACTTATTCTGTTATTGAGATATAGCATGACTTACAAGTTCATTAGTCTTGTAACAACCAAATTTTTCAGTGGTATCGAAAAACAGTGATTCGAGATTACAAAATCCAATGAGTAAGTTTAGAAATTTTAATAAATAATAATTAAGTTTAGAAATTTTAATAAATAATAATTATGGGCCAAGCGTGAATTTAAAAGAATTTTTGAATTAGTGAATTTTGCGATTTTAAAAGAATTAATCAGGTAAATTGGGTTGAAAACGAGATATGAGACCTCAAATTCATAAACCGAGCCATAAATATTTTTAGAAATATTTATGGAGTGTTAGTAAGTCAGTATTAAAGTTTCGTCAAGAAATTTTAAGGTTTTGGTAGTCAATTAGGTAAAAAAGACTAAATTGAATTAAGTGCAAAATTATAAAATGTGATTAAATAGCTCTAGTAATAATTAAAGGAGAACTAAATAGGCAATTAAACACCCATTATTGGGCTGGACGGCATGTGTGTGTAGGAAAAATAAAAATCAAGTGTGAACAAGGGGCAAAATTGGAAATTTTACAAATTAAGCATATAAAACAAGACAAAATTGAAAAATCTAGAGATATCATCATTCTTCTTCAGCAAAAACGCCATGAGAGGTCTGAAAGTTGCTGTTTTTCATAGTTTGACATATGTGAGTTCAATTCTTGCCCTTTTCTTTGAGATTTTTATGTGTTTGTGACTTTTACAATTAGGTCCAAGTGTTTAATCCATTAGTTTTTGATTTTATGGACAAAATTGAAAGCTACCATTGATAAATGTTGGCTTTTTATGATAAACTAAAATACATTTGAAGCTTTTACTTTGTTGTTTGATGATTTTATCAAGTAATTTCAATAGAAATTGATTTTAGAACCTAATTGTAAAAAAGTTGTGAATGAAGGTTTAGTGTTGAAATTATGATTTTTAAAGGTTGTGTAATAGTTTAGAATGATGGAATAAAATGTTAATTGAGAAAAATTAGCTTAAGTGATGGGCTAATTGAGCAAGGACTGAATTGTATGACCAGTGAAATTTAGAGGAAAAATGGTAATAAACATCTTGAACTAAAACAGTTTTGGACAGCAGCAGTAGGTTAATTTTGAAAAATCACCATAAATTTTAGAAATTGAATCAGAAGATGAAAAAAATATTGAATTAAAGCTTATTGAGTCTAGTTTCTTATAGAAGGAACGGTGTAAGCAATTGAATTGTAAGTTATGAGATATAATAAATTTTGTGAGACAATATCAGAATGAATTCGGGTTCCTCTGTTCTGACTTTGTAAAATCACAAAAATTTGGAGAAAAATAATTAGAGGCTCAAAGTTATATTTTTAGAATCCTTAATGAGTCTATTTTCAAGATAACCAATGAGAACATTATCCGAGTTCTGTACTGTGAGATAATTAATTTTAAGTGAAGAGAGGTCAAAACTGTCGGATAGTCAAACAGGGGAAACTTTAATGAATAAAATGTACTAATTGGCTAAACCAAAAATTCTGAAAATTTTATGGTGGAAAGATATATGAGTCAAGTTTCATGAAAAATTTACGGATCTTAATTTGGATCTCTGTAGCTCAAATTAAAAATAATTTAGTGACTATGACACGAATAGACAGCTTTAAAAAAATTTGTAAGTAAATAGTGAGATCATAGATAATGTTACTTATAAGAATGCTATATACATTTAGGATGTAGAATGGAGAGGAGGAGAAGAAAAATAAATATATGAATTTTCAGCTAGCAAGGGTTTTGTTGGGTTTTTCACACAGGAAGAAAAACATAACTAAGTTATGCGGATAAATTATGAAGCTCTTGTTAAAGCTAGAGCAACAAAGTAATTATTCCGGATGAAATATTAAGCTCTTATTGAAGTTAGAGCAACAAGGTAATAATTCCGGATGAAGTATGAAGTAAGTTTGAGATTCAAAGACTTAGGAGTTGTAAACAAACGAACAGAAGCAAATGGGATGAAAAATTTAGAGAAGTATTTCATATTTCATCCGGGTAACATACATACTGTTGTTTGTTCCCACCCTTAATAGGTTTACATTTAAAATGGATAATTTGTATGTTTTAGACTTAGGGATTAAATTGAATAAAAGAAAAACTGTAGGGGCAATTTTATAAAAATGTCAAAAATGACCAAAATGAAGGAAATGAATTGTTTTATTATTTAAATTATAAAATTGAATGAAACTATTAATTTAGATCAAGATCGGTGAAAACATGTTTTAGGATTAAATTAAAAGTGTTGAAATTGTGGAAAATTTTGTTATTTTATAGAATTTATGGGGTTTTATCAATATAGATAAGAATAATTAGGTTCAAACAAGGATTTAATTACAAGAACTTTATTTTTCTTTGTCTAAGGATGAAATCGTCATTAATCAAAAGTTTAGGGTAAAATGGTAATTTTGCCTAGAGATTAATTGAATGTATTAGAATATGAAATAAATAAAAATGATGATCAAATTTATTTATAAAGATCGGGGTGGCTCAAATATGAGACTTGAATGTGAAAAAGAAAAAGTTTTCGGATTAGTAAAACTATAAATACGAATAAGCAATGAGTAAGTTTGTACAACTTGAATTGAGTTATTGAATGTTTAAATTTTACATTTATGTGACATGAATGTGAATTGAATGTTTAAATGTATGTTTTGGGCTTTAAGGGCCCAATAGAGGGATATTATGATTATTTTTAGAATATGAATAATAAATTATTCAGAATTATCTGAAAATGCTCAGTAAACTCTGATAATGCCTCGTACCCTATTCCGGCAACGGATACGGGTAGAAGGTGTTACAAGTCTAATTTTGTAATAGCATGCCATGACACATTGCATGGGAGTTAGGTTGATGTAAAATGAGGAAGTTTCTGGCAGTTTAATGATCTGCATTATCTGGTGGTTTATCAACACTTCTGTTTCAACAGTTCGACTGTACTGTAGTGGCTTGACCACATGTATTCGATCTAGCAATTTTAACTGTAAAATACTGATGGCTCTGTCCACAGTTATCTATTGGTGTGATCTGGCTGAACGAGTTCTGGGAAACTGTATTTCAGTGTATAGCGGAGTTGGGTAGGATGTTTTTGATAAATCTACATTCTGGTTTGTTGAAAAATATTACATCTGCATAAACATACATGCTCTATTCTGCACTATTCTGTTCTTTTCCATTCAGCATTGCTCTGCTCTGCTCTGTTCTGTTATGTTCTATTCGGTTCTATTTTGTTTGAATTGCGTTGTTCTGTTCTATTTTTCTTTGTTCTGTTGTATTACCTTGGTTGAAATCCCTATGATACTCCAGATCTTTCTATACTGGTTATACAATTGTTATCAAATGCTTGCATTACTACGATTTATATATTACGTTCTGTTTATTGTTATTTGAGTTTGGTTATACGTGGTGTTTGGTGACTCACACTTTGTCTTACTTTTATCTGTCAGGAAGACATCTGACTTAGTATTGGACGACGTGTGGGAGTTCGGATTGTTTTGCACTGAGATAACTACAATTTAATCCTTTGGGTCATTTGTAATCCATTTTGAACTTGTTTTATTTTTCTTTTTATAATCTCGTCAGTCTCTGTCAAATTTATCTAAATCGTCTAAAATGAATTTCTGGTTTTCAAAGTTAAAAACTCTAGAAAGAAATACATTTTTACTACGTTGGTGTAACTCGTCCAAATTTAGCTTAAACTTAAAAATTGAGTTTTAGGGTTTTACAATTAAAGCAACTGTCAATTTATTATTTAATTCCTTCAAAATAACTGCACATATATCATAATATATCTATTACTGCTATTGGTCTTATACAAAGAGATGTATAAATAGAGAGGCAAAGAAGAGTAGAGCATTATGAAGGTATCAGTGAGACAAGACGGCAATGGAGAGGAAGATAGGTATCGTTGGAGCAGGTGTAAGTGGCCTCCTTGCCTGTAAATACATCTTATCTAAAGGTTTCCATCCAATTGTTTTTGAATCCCAAAGCTCCATTGGAGGGGTTTGGACCAAAGCGCTTGAGACTACAAAGCTCCAAACTCCCAAGCCATTTTATCAGTTCTCTGATTTTGCTTGGCCATTATCTGTCACTGAATATTTTCCCGACAAACACGTGGTGTTGGATTATATTGAGGCCTATGCAAAGCACTTCCACTTGCTTAACCACATCAAATTCAACACCAAAGTTGCTGGTATTGAGTATGAAGGTTTCCAGGATGAAGTGATCCAGTCTTGGAGTTTATGGGGTGGCACTGGCGAGCCTTTCAGCTCCAGAGGCAAGTGGAAGCTCATTGTGGAAGACTTGAATACGCTTTCAACTGAGGTAGGTATTTACATGCATGTCACTCCATCATCCATGTCCATCCGGCATCCATCATCCATCAACTTTTTTTTTTGCAGATATACCAAGTGGACTTTGTAATATTTTGTGTGGGACGGTTCAGTGGTCTGCCAAACATACCAGAATTCCCCCCAAACAAGGGTCCGGAAGCATTTCATGGTAAGGTCATACATTCCATGGAGTATGCAGCCATGGATGATGAAAAGGCTGCTGAATTCATCAAAGGCAAAAGAGTCATTGTTGTTGGGTTCCAGAAATCTGCTTTGGACATTGCAATGGAGTGCTGTGCAGCAAATGGTAAATACAATCTATTTAAACTAACTCTTAGAATTCATCCATATTTGTTTCTTCTTTCAATTTGGTTTGCAGGGGTAGAAAACCCATGTACAGTTTTATACAGGACAGCACACTGGCATCTCCCTGATTATTTTAAAAGGGGGTTTTCACTGGCATATATGTATTTTAATCGGTTCTCAGAGCTTATGGTTCATAAGCCTGGTGAAGGGTTTCTCCTCGGTCTCTTGGCCACTATTCTTACACCACTGGTAACAATAACAATAACTCCGAATCAAATGGCATGCCATTTATTTTCTTTGCTCTTATAGTTTTTTTTTTCTCTGGTGTGATTATTTGACAGAGATGGGCATATTCGAAATTTGTTGAAAGTGATATAAAAAGGAAGTTTCATTTGGCAAAGCATGGCATGGTCCCAACACATAGCTTCCTCCATGAACTCAGTTCTTGCTTGACCTCAACAGTCCCAGAAAAATTCTATGACAAAGTTGAAGATGGAGAAATTAAATTGAAAAAGGCCCCAAGTTTTAGTTTCTGTGACAATGGCGTTATGGTGGAAGATGAGACAGCACCTATAGAGGCAGAGGTGGTGATTTTGGCCACAGGATTCAAGGGAGAAAAAAAGCTCAAAGACATGTTCGTGTCCCAAACCTTTCAAAACTTCATAGCTGGATCCCCTGATACTGCAACCCCACTCTACAGGTCAACTTGAAAACTAATGATGATGATGTTGTTTTGTCGGTTCAAGATTTTCATAAAAGTATTGTCATGTTTTCGGAACAGGGAATGCATTCAGCCAAGGATACCTCAACTAGCTGTAATAGGATACTCTGAAAGTAATGCAAATTTGTATACCTCAGAGATAAGATGCCGATGGCTAGCTGAACTTCTTGACGGCACATTCAAGCTACCAAGCATTGAAGAGATGGAAAAGGATGTGAGAAAATGGGATGAATACTTGAAACAATATTCGGGTGGATACTATCGAAGAAAATGTATCGGTGCACTCCATGTCTGGTACAATGATCAACTGTGCAAAGATATGGGGTGGAACCCTAGGCGGAAAAAGGGACTGTTTGCTGAATTCTTTGAACCTTATGGTCCCTTGGATTATGTCCCTTCTTGAACCTGCCTTCTTTTAATCCATTAGATGCTGACCATTGTTACTTTCTTTACTCTTGCATGTACCAGTTCATCCTTTGTTTGTTTATAATATATGGATGAATCCAAATAAAAACAGTAGCTTTCCAGCATATGGTTCATTACTTGATCAACTTTTCTACAGTTAGCCATCTTTCACAGCTACATGATATCTTCAACTGAAATACATTATTAAATGTAATAGGCCATTTTTCTGTTTTCCAATTTACCCTATGTGGTTGGGGGGAATGGTTCAGTTCTGGATTTTATCATTTAATTTTGAGGAGGTTAATTAAAAAAATTAAATTGTTTGATAAAAAGATTGATAATCCTATCAAACATGTTCTTCTTGCTATATATGCTTTATTAATATTTTCGTATCAATATTTTAAAAAAAAATCGTGTCAATATATATATTTGTTTGGTTCGAGTCGCGCTAGTCGCGTTGGTTGTTCGAGCTTTATCTTGTTACTGTAATTCACAAAAAAGTAACATAATTTTATTAATTTTTAAATATTATTCTTTTAATTGCAGTAATTAGCATAAAATAATATTTCTTATTTAAATTATTGATTATAATTAACATATATTAACTTAACAATTCAAATATTATAATATAAAAATTTTAAATAATAATAATAAAAACATTTTTAACCTATTCGTATACAATACAATTTTATTTTATGCAAGTAATGGAAAGTAAGATTACTCAAAATAATAACTAATTAATATAATTAACTCTAATATTAATTATTCTTAGAATTCTATTTAATAACTCTACTTTACATCAATTAAATTAGCAAAACTTTTGTTTTAATAAAATTTTTTAACTAATAATGATTAATTATAATTGTAATTATCACAATTTTTTCTTATATTCAATTAAAAACTCTATTTTAAAATTAGCACAATTTTTAACTAATAATTATAATTTAAATTCTAATTGTTTTTAAAGGGTAATAAGTTGTATTAAATTATAATTGTTTTTAAATGTATAATTATCATAATTTTTATTTTATTTTAAAATTTTAACTAATAATTCTAAATTAAATATTATAATTATTTTTAAATGTGAATTTAGTAATATGATGAAAAATAAAAGGTATTATTATCAATTCAAAAGGTTTTCCAAACTCGTGTTTTATATATATATTATAGATATAAATTATTTATGGTTTTAATACACTTCCTAACTTCAATAGTTCCTTTTGAATTTCCTATCTTGTCTGATTTAAATTTGGATGAGTATTTGGCACACTAGTAGTGTACATTTTTAATTCTACAAGCAAACTTAAAAAATTGACATGTGTCTCTTTTTTTAAAATATATGTATTTAGTAATTTACTATATGCCCCTATAATATACTTGTCAACCCCAACCCTCCTTGTGGAGTTTAAAAACTTTAGTGATAGTGTACCAAATATCTTTCCTTTAAATTTTATATGAGCTAGCATATATGAGTATGTCAAAGGAATATACTTATTCAGATACAAAACAAAACAAAAACAAGAGATTGCCATATTCAAGACAAGTAAAAAGTTGAGGGAGTGATTATTTGAGGAGAAATCTTTAAAATGTCATTCATTGAGTAATCGGTTAGACTTCAACAATGTCAAGTTATTGTCCCTTGATGGGGGTTTTGTCTCTTGTACTTCACCAAGAACCAGCATGGCGTGAGAACATGCCCGATAGGCCTGGTTCACAGGGTCGAGAGCACTTTGGTTTGTGGATCTATAAAGCTCAAAGGAGAGGTGTCAGTATTATTAGAATTTAACAAGACTTCATGTCAAGAAATCAATCATCATTTCATACTTAACTCAAGCCATCAGTAGCTTTATATACAACAAAGAGTATCTTAGTAACTAATGTAACAGAATAATAGAAATTACTAATTGTATTGAACTGACTAACTAACAGTTGTTAGCTGATAAGTATAAGGAGTGAGAATAGTTATGAAGTTACCTGAGCGAGGGGAACTTGAACCACCAACTTGAGGTAAGTGAGGTTATATTTGCATAATTATACCACACCTTACATAAATACCTATTTTGTGGGTTTTATAGGTCCACCAACTAAGGCGCTCTTGACTTTGTGAGCCAAATCCCCTAGGTACCACTCATGACACATTAGCTCTAGGTAAAGCACGAGAGACAAAACCCCCGTTAAGGAGCAATAACTTGAAATTGTTGGGAGTTTGGTCGACTATCTGGAAACACAAAAATATACACACTTTTTCATGCCCTTTTTAACTCAAATTCATGTAGTTTTGGTAAAATTATTGTTAAAAAATATATAAATATTATAAAATAATTATTTTGTACGTAAATTATTAACATAATGAATCTTAGTTAACTTTATAATTAATTTTGATCATTTTCAACAGATTTGCACAAATGATGAAAATTGGCTCGACAGACATTGCTAGAAGCTCAAAATCGAAAAGTGATTTTTGAAGCATCAAAACGAATAAATTTTTCAGCTAAAGACAGTCAAAATTATGTGTATTAATTCTTAATATAATTAATTTTAATTTTAATCCAATTTAATTTGGATTAAATAAATTATTATTAATTAATTATGAAAAGTAGCCTAGTTGAGCTAAACCGAGAGAACCGAACCAACCAAGCTATGGGCAGCCCAAACTGTCCAGCATGCTGACCCAATCAGCTTGCTTGGATGATAAATTGGCTTGCAAAAAGGCCCTTGAAGACTTCGTCAAACTACAAACAAACCCCTCCTCTTTTAGTGCCTTTCTAGATTTGCCCTAGCCTTAATATAACAAGTTTGAAAACTTCGAACTTGCCACATTGTGGCCGGCCATGGGAGGACTCTTTGGCTGCTGATTTTGGCTATTTTTAGCAGTCGTTTCACACTATAAAAACCCCCCTTGGCTGCTCTTTTCAACACACCACAACATTCTCATCTCTTTACTTCTCTCTCAACTTTCTCTCTTTATTTCCCATCCATTTTCCTTTGTCCTCCTGCTGATTTCACCTCTTGAAAAAGTCATTCATCCATCATTTGGAGTAGCATTCAAGTGTTCATAGAAGCTTTGGTTCGACAAGAGCAAGTAAAGAAGGAAGAGTGGAGCAAACCTGTAATGACCCGAATTTTACCGTTACTGAAAAAGTGTATTTTCGGGTCTCTGTTTCTAAAAAATGGATTCAGTAAATATTTATTAAAAATATTTACTAAGTAAAATGAGTAGTTAATTAGAGTTTAATTAAGTGAATTTAATTTAATTAAGAGTAATTAAGAAAAAGACTAAATTGAATAAGGGTAAAAGTTAAATTATAGATTAAAAGAAAATAAAAAGACTAAAAGGAAATTATACAAAAGTATAAATTGAGACGGTGTACCGTGAAGAAAATCTAAGATTTTTTTTATGTTTAGTATATTATTATATTATTATATTATTATATTATTTTATAATAAAGATACTTTATGTTTTAATTATATTATATTATATTATATTATATATATAAACTAAAGAAGCAAATGAAAGGAAATAGAAACAGAATGGAACGAAACAGAGAGCAGGGGAGAAAAAGAAAGAAAGAAGGGGAGAAAAGGGAAAATTAAAGGTTTGAAGCTTTAAGCTTTAATAGGTAAGTCAATCAAGCCCTTTTTACTTAATTTTTGATGTTTTAGAAGTTTTAGAACAAAGTTTTGATGAAATTAAGTTGATATTTTGAAAGTTATTAGATTTCTAGATATTGTCCATGTTAAATAAAATGATGAATTAAGGGCTAAATTGATAGAAATTCAAGTTAGAAATGATATAAGGATTGAATTGTAAAGTGATTCATAAGTTTTATGCTTTAAGGACTAAATTGAAAGAATTTTGAAATTATGGTTTTATGATGAAAATAGATAATTATGTCTAAGTTTGGTTAAAAATTGAGTAGAAATAAAGTATGAATTAAGATAGAAAAGTAAGTGAATTTAGTTAGAATTAAATTGAAAATAAAGTAAATCAACATTTTGTACTAAGACTATTTTGGACAGCAGCAGTAGTCTAAGTTTGAAAAATCACCAAAAATTATAGAAATTGAATTAGAGGATGAATAAAATATAGAATTAAATATTATTGAGTCTAGTTTCTTATAGAAGAAACGATATAAGCAATTGAATTGTAAATTATGAGATATAATGAATTTTGTGAGACAAGGTCAGAATGAATTCGGGTTCCCCTATTCTGACTTTGGAAAATCACCAAAAATTTAAGAAACATAATTAGAGGCTTAAAGTTATGTGTTTAGAATCCATAATGAGTCTATTTTCAGGAGAAATCAACGGGAATATTATCCGAGTTCTGTACTGTGAGATAATTAATTTTTAGTGAAGAAGGGACGAAACTGTCAGACAGCAGAATAGGGGTGAATTTAAAGAATAAACTGTACTTAATGGCTAAACCAAAAATTCTGAAAATTTCATTGTACGAAGATTTGTGAGTCTAGTTTCAGGAAAAATTAGCAGATCTTAATTTAGAATTCTGTAACTCAAGATATGAATTAGTAATGTATTAATGATTATGAATTGTATTAATTTAGTAGTCAATGTGGTACCGGAAATCTCGGCTAAGAAAGGACAAGACAAAGTCAACGGGAGTTAGCTCGAAAATTACGGTTTGTATTTCTATAATCCAAACTTAGTTATTATTTGTTATATTTATATACATATGGCAATTTTAGTGTTAGAATTATGATGTTTTACAATTGGAATGGATTGATTTTGGTATGCGATGAATTTATTGAATTTATATTGATTGAAATTATTTTGATTGAATTTATATTGATTGAATTATATAATATACATGATTTATGTAGAAATTTGAATATTGAATGAATGTTATATTGAAAAATATATTGATTGGAAATATGAGGAAATTGATATAAATATATGAGATTATAATATTTGAATATTTATTGAAAAGTGAATTGAATTGTATTGAATTATGAATTAATGTGAATAATTGACATATATTGTTGAATTGAATGAAATTGTATGAATTGTGAAAATGGGTGAATATATGTGATTATCAGAATGGTATATTGATGAAAGAATTATTAAATTGAGAAAGTGAATGAAATACCCTATTAACTAGTCGGGCTGAGTCGGATATAATTGGCATGCCATAGGATCTGGAAGTGTACGGGATTTGTCGGCTTTATCGATCAGGCACTTTATGTGTTGTATTTTAGGCACCTCATGTGTCGTATCAAGCACCTCGTGTGTCGTATCAGACACCTCGTGTGTCGTTTTAGGCACTTTATGTGTCGTATACTGATCAGGTACTATGTACCGTTTTAGGCACAATGTGTCATACTGGTGTGTTTGGGTTGGAATTCGTGTATCCGTCAAAGTCCGGGTTTGTTAATAGGGGTAAATAAGTGAAAGATAAATCGAATAAATTTGATTGATCAAGCTATTGAAATGAAACGAGAAATTGAATTGAGAATTGAAAATTTAGATATGAAATTGAAAATATGAACCAAAGGTTCATGAAATGATTGGAGTTCGAATTGATGATATATGATGCCACTTGATGAATTGAAATGTGATTTGAGATATATGAATCGTATGTATATACTGAAAGCTATCAGGGATAGTAAGTTGATATGATATAAATGAAATTGATGTTATTGAAATGAATTAAAATGGAATATGATTGATAAGTGTATAGTTGAATATAGTTTAATGATATTGAATTGTGAATAAATTGGGAAAGCTATACCGAATAGTAAGTGAAAGAACGGAGTAAATAGTAATGGATTTATTTAAGAATTGAACAATTATGTTATTGTGTTTATTATATGAACTGTATAAAATTTATATGGTAAGTAGTTGAAATTTATCTATGAATAAATAATTGCATAATTGTAATTGTTATTATGATCTTAAGTATTTGTTATATTATTAAATGTTAAGATTATAGAAATACCATTGAGTATACTGTACTCATTGTCACGGTTTGTTTCGTCTTGTGAGTTAAGTAAAGATAGTACGTTGAATCAAGATCCCGGACGATCCCGAATTCATTAAGGTAAAGTATGTTGAGTATTGATAATGGCATGTACCCAGGATGTTTAATGAGAGTCATTTAAGTTGTAAAAGTATTGATGAAATGAGTAAATTATGGTTGGCAACGGTATGTAATATGAATTTTGAAATTTACTAAAAATTCATAGTGATTCTAAATTAGTCCCGAATTGAAATTACTGTTCATATTGGACCGCAAGGGCCCATTAAAGGGACGACATCTTAAAACTAGGATGTGTGTGACCGGAATTGGACTGTACTGACTGGTAATGTCTCGTAACCCTGTTCCGGTGATGGTATAGGGTTAGGGGACGTTACAAAACCAGTCAAGCCACGGTGAAACACCGGATTTGCTTCTTGTTCCTTATCCTTTTTAATTCTGTTGTTGTTATATTGAACATGTCCATGAATATTTGTGATGTTGATATGTTTAATTTAATTAATATGGGTTAAATTTAATTCGTGTTAGGTTGATTGCATTTCGTCTTCTTAATTTATTAAAATTATATTTGTGTTGTTATAGGCCTCAGTAAGATGTTTGATTAAGTAAAACCATGACTAAGTTATTCTTACATTACAATTGTAAGGTAACTAATGAATTAATTATTTAAACGGATTGAAATTGTAATTAATTGACACGATACTCAATCAGTGCATGTTTAATCATCTAAGGTAGCTGAGGGTTAAATCAGTATCGAGCGATACATTTGCCTTGCATAACTTGCAAGATTATTGTGATTAAATTGTTTCAAGGTAGAAATACACTGTTACCTCACATAATCTTTTATATGCTTATGAAATTGAATTAGTTGTTTGAATTGGTATAGAAATATATACAAGAGATTATTTTAATTTCAAAAGTATGTATGTGCATTAACACATTTGCTTATTAAAATTTGTTTAATCAGTTGAATTGACATAGAGATATAGTCAAGAGATGAATGGATTTTGGTAAGTAAATATGTTCATAAGTTAGCAAATTACCGAGTTCTTTGTAAAATTATTCATAACAATATAAACATGAGTTTAATAAATCTAAGTTAACAAATGTAATTAATCTAACACAATTATGTCATCTTGATTAAAATCATCTTTTGAAATTGTGCATTGAAACTTTTATTTTATTTTTATTTAATTTACTTTGTTAAAATCCTAGTTTTTAATCACCCTCTCAAATCAAAATATTTTTCTTCACCAAAGTGTTTTTAAATTGCATTCATAAATATTTTTTTCACAGTTCTGTGGGTACTATAACTCGACATTTACTTATCACTTAGTTACCAAAAAAAAAATTATAGTACTAAAATAATCCTTAAATATTTGTATGATATATTAAAATAATATCTATATAAATATAATAATTTTATATATAGTAACATTGCATTAAGATTTTAAATATTAAATATCATTTATTTAAAATCACTTAAAATTATTATTTCGGTAATTATATTTTATTAGTTTATAATATTATTTTTAATAAATTTTTATAAGATTATATTAAAATTTTAAAACTTGCCATATTAGTTGTCATTTTGCTTATAAATATAATTTATCTCTAAAAAAATAAATATATTTATTTAAAATTTATAAGATATTAATAATATAAAAAATATTTTTAACTAAGGATAAATATGATATTTTCAATCTATTTCTTACCCATGTAATACTATTATTCAACTCAACTATTATATATACTAAGTTTTGTCACATCCATGTGTGTGAACAAAAATATTTTACGATTAAAATATTTTCTTTCAAAATTTATTTAATAACGAATATAAAAGAAGTGGTAATAAATTTATATTTTAATATTTCTATTTGATTTTTGAGTTCATAATTTTAAATTCTTTTTATTTTAAGATGACATAAAAACAAGATATTTCTATATATAATTTTATAATTGAATTAATAAACTCGCTTAAATAATAGTAAATATAATATAGAAAACTTAGTCAATTGAATCAACTATGTAAATACTTAATACATTTCAATCCCTTTTCTATTACTACTCTACTCTATTGTAGCACCCCAAAGCAAAAGGTGAAAAGGGCAAGTAGTAGAAGGATGGAGAAGAATATATAGACAAACTGTAATATGTGAATATGATGTAATCCTATTTGAATATGAAAGCAGAGTTTGGGTTTGGGTTGAAATAAATAATGAAAAACGTTCTACTTTACATCACAATAATTGCTGATAAAAACACAATAATCATCAAAATCTGATTAATCCAAAGGATAAACTAACCAGAAAACAATGTAAGCATCAAAGTAAAAGAAGAAAAAATTAAAAGCTTTTTGGCTAACTGATGGGGACCATGTAGAAAATAGCCATAAGTCTTTTGTTTTTGAGAATCTGGTAGCCCACTGAAGTCTAGATTGTTTCAAGCATTACTAGATGGAGACAAAACAAGACCGATATGATAACAATGTCCCATTTCAAACTGATTCTTGACACATCATTGCTTGGAGTCGATGTTGTACAAGATGAATCTTGGACCAGGGTAGTGAAGATGGTTGAGTTGTTAAAGCCAGCATAGGAACATGTGGTTCTACTGCAACCCGAGGTGGTGACATTGCCAAGCGATAAACCTTGAGAACCTTCACATTGCATTGATGGGCATCTTTCCCATCTCGATGGTCTGTTCTGGGAAGGTTCACAGTGTAATCTGACCAAACCAGTATCAGATTCTAATTCAATTAGCATATTGAAAACCCCAAAATTTCCTTAAAAAATAACAAGGCGTTTAAACATATATACTCACGTCCAGTTGTTAGCAGCTTCGCAGGTGCATCTCACACAGCCGTTTGCAGTGAAGACGTATGTGCCATTAGCAGCGAGTAGAGGAAAGTCCAATGAGTCACTTCTTACTGATGAGTTACAGGCTGTAGAAAAATTAATAAAAATTAGTCAAATTAATCTAAAATTAATCTCACTTTCAAAGGTTGGACCACAAATCACGAATTCATTGAATCATGAATGGTAATAATAATTTTCCTCCATCCACACCCACCCACTCATTAAGCCCAAACACCCAACCCATTTAACAGCAAGAACAGAGCATTGGGAAACAAACATATTTGAAGGCAAAACATCCATCATACCATGAAATCAGACATTTACAAGTGGGTCCCACATATTGAATAGAAAACAAGTGGTGGGTCAACCCATCCCATCATAATGATTTGACAAGACTATTGATTATTTCAATGGTTAAAATAATTTCCTTTAAAAAAAAAAACTACTACAGCTTTTTTGTTTTAGCAGAGGGGTAAAACGAAATTATTATACCTTTAAGAGGAACATCAATGGGTTGCTCAGCTTTTAACTGATTCTGGGCGGTGATACCATTAATCCGAGCTAAAGTTGCCTCATCGGTTCCAAACTCCTGAGCAATCTCTAGCAAAGTACTGTTAGGTTCCACCACGTGTGCGTAATGCACCACTTTCTGACCGTCAACGTCATCGCAGCTACACGGCAACGGGATTTGCAGAGTGTCCCCAACAACTATCAAATCGGGATTCGAAATGTTGTTGGCAGCTGCAATTTGCGGGAACAGCACTAATTGCGAGAACACCTCCGCCGCTATGTGGTAAAGCCCGTCCCCTGGTTGAATCGTGTATGTGGGACCGCCGCTGGAAGTCCCGGTTCCGTTGTAACAAACACAATTGATGGGGACTCTGATGAGTTGTCGTGCAGCTATGGTGCGGTTGCGCGGAGTGGAAAGCGGCAAGTCGTTGGCTCCGAGGAGACTCTGGAAGCTCGTGACGTTGAAAAGCGAATGGATAGCGCCAAGGTTGGTGTTGTTGACGGTGATGTACCCGACAAGTGCACGGCATGAACTCGGGGAGCTACATCTGAATTCTTGAGCAGTGCACTGATCCAGGGTGAGAGCTAAGAGCAACCCAAGAATTATAACAAACAGTTTAGAGAACCCCATTTTTCTTTTTCGCATGCAGATTGAAGAAAACCTGGGAAAAATATTTGATGTTCAGAGAAAAATTAAACAAAGCATGTGAATGACTTGGAACTTTGTCTTAGTTTATATATATATTTAAAAATGTATTATGGTTATCGTGCTGCTTACAAGTCGTATTTTATGTATATGAGAAAAGGATATAAGTTAACTCCGTAGCCGCCATTGGAGTATTGACGCCGTTATTATATTAACCAGTCAACGCGTTTTCATAATGCTATATTATCAGCCATGGAGGGCATAACGCTCCTTTCTATAATTCGCGGCATTTTGAAAACTTTTATTAATCAGTCAACAACAGATCGAAGTTTCCAGGAACCAATCAGCGTGTCCCGCAAAACGCCAAAGGGGGCAAAGCTTGGAATACCAGTAGTACCAATACCTTAAGGTATACGTAACCTTGTGTTCCCATTTGTCAAATCACATATTTAGCAAAGCTTTGTAACCTTTGTTGTGTGCAAGTAGACAAAGGGAGTTCTACAAACAAGCTCTGCAATTTTAAACTTGAAAAGCATTAATAAAAGTCGATAATGAACACTCGAAGGCATAAATGTATTAGGTACTAGGCAGGGCAGTCCATGGTCCATGCTTCTTTTTTCTTATTGAATTTTTATTACGTATTTAGAGAACAGATTTTAAACTTTAGTCTTAAATTTTAAAATTTTAAAAAAATTAAGTCTCTAATAAAATATCATATTTAATTTGGTACTTTGAATTTTAAATTGCAATCAATTAAGTTTTTAAAATATATTTTCCTTAAATTTTCTAGTGATTCCTTAAATAATGACAAGATAAATTATCTCACACTTAACCTAGAAAAATGATGACATAGTAGATAATATTACAACTTACATAAAAGGGTAAACTACTTAGTTGGTCACTCACATTTTAGGGTGTAATCATTTGCAATTTCGTCACTTAATTTTTAGAGTATTTTCATTTTAGTCATTCAATCACTAAATCTCTAATTGCGCTTAACTAAACACGCTACAAAACCTGTTTTTTTTCCAACACATTTCACAATAAAAGATCTATAATAATAAAAGATTTAATTTTTCTATTTTCTTGACATGGTAAATAATGTGGCTTTGCTAGGTCTAGCAACTGTTACTAGCGTGGATCGTCGCGCTAGCACCGTTAACAAGTATATCTACAATGTATCGGTCAAAAATAGAAAATGTTAGTCAAATAGTTTAATTGATACAATTTAAAAATTTGACAACTTGATTAAATTTTCATAACCTGATTTAATTGATTATTTCAAGGAATTTTTTATCCATTATGATTTCTTGATTGTTAAGTAACTTCAAAATTATATTTTTCAATCTTTTTCATAGTATTTGATTTTATAAATCCAATGGGATCTATATTGTATATTTTTCTTATTATTTCTAATAATAATATTATTTTAATATGACATATTAAAAGTCTCCAAAATTTTAAGATAAAAAACATTCCCTTTTCAAATTTCTAATCCAAAGAAATTAGTGAAATTATTTTAATATTTTTTAAGAAAATAGTTAAAATGGTTCTTGAGGAGCTGCAGCATGAAATCAAGACCTTATTAAAAGAGGATACTCATTTGAGTATTTTTGAATAATCAATTAGTAATTAATACATTTTCTTATAACTTGGCCTATGTTTTTTTCTACCCAAAAAAAACATGAATTTGTCTAATGGAACAATTACGAAAACTAAGTTGAATTCTTAGTTGAAGAATTCATTTTTGGATGAGGCCCATTATCACCCTCATCTTCAAAACTGCATTTTTAACTTGTAACAAAACCTACACTTTTGGAAATTCTCAATTTCAATTTTTTTTTTTTTTTACAATTTTTATCTTTTAGTAACTTTTTTTATGATGATTAAACTTGTTGATGAGCTGGGCCGGGTAAGTTTATCTGAAAAGTGAGAGGGTTTGGATAAAAGTATAAATTTAAAAAATGGGATGGGACAAAAAAATAAAACCTATTTTCTAAATGGATTAGGCCTCGAATAAACTTTTTTTTTGGCTTGGGCCTAACCCAAATTTGCAAAAAAGTTTGCTGCTTTTTTTATTACTACTGTCATTATTTTGCTATCATTTTGTTATTATATTACTATCATTTTGTTGTTATTGTTTGGATATTGTATAACTCTTATTTTATTATTAATTTTGCTACTATTTTAGATGTATTTGCTTGTTAAGTTGCACACTCGCAGTACTTATCTTAGTGATATTCAAGTATATTTTTTTTTCTCATTTGTTGGGAAACATTTATTTTAATGTTTTTATTGTATTTGAATTTTGATGTATTATATTTTTTAAATTTATTTTTATATAAAAATAATATAAAAAATTTTAATACGGGCAAGCCAAGCTATGTTCGAGTTTTGGCATTTTTTATCTGGGTGGACTTGGACAAAATTTTAGGCCCATTTTCTAATCGGGCCGAGCCTAAATCTTTTACGTGACCTGATGCAAACCCGACTCATGAACAACTCTAATGGTGATCATTGAAGATATTTTCAATTTGATAACTTTTCCTTTTTTGTGCATAAAAGGTGGTATATAGCTAATTTTTAGGAATGCTATTTCAATATTAAAATTTATCAACTTTTGAGGGGTCAAATTTCGAATACGAGAAGTATTTTAGTAAAGGTAAAATTTTAATAGGATGTAAATATGGAATTATTATCTTCTATCCAAAGAAGACAATAATTGAGTGGATTCCTACAAAGCAAATTAAAAAGATGGATTAAGGAAAGAAAATCAACTCTTAAAACTCAAAAAACTTCAATTTTCATGGACTTGTGTCAAAGTGGATTGCAAAGTAGCTTTAGATAATGAATTAAATAAAAAGAGAAATCCAAATGCAAAAGGATATAGTTAAATAACGTTACTAGCCCTTATTTAGAATATAATATATTTATATCGGGTAAACAATTATTTATCTATTCATATATATCACTAATTTTCTATCTCCTAAAATGTACTAGTTTCCCCAGTACTCTATGAAATTGTTATTAACTAAAATATTAATGAAACAATATTTGAATTATTTTGTATATTTATTTATTTATAAAAATATTAATTTATTTTTTATTTTATAAATTATGTTAATAGTATGATAAAAATATTAATTATAAATGGTAAATATTATTCTATCTTGTATTAAAAAATTTAGAATATAACGATTTTTTTAGAAAATATAATTCTTCATAAGAAGAATAAAAGAACATAAATTTTAATAAATTTCTTTTCAAAAATTATAACAAAATATTCAAAATTTTATGTGGATTTAATATAATTTTTATTAGAACTTGGATTTGCAATTAATTAATTAATTAGTTATTTTGATTTTGTAATAGTTTTTATTATATTTATGAAATCAATATATACATGGAATTTAAAAAAGGAAATGAATATATACATGAAAATTCGAAAAGACAAATAAATATTAAAATGCCAAATGGGATAAAAATACAATGTCGACACAAAATTATTTTAAGAGCTTGTAAATTGTATATTTTATTTTTAAATTAGTAACGGTTATATTTTAATATTTAAAATATAATTTATATATTTAAATTAAATTTTATAAATAATTAATATTAATTACTTTAAAAATTTAAAATTTATATTTTATATATAAAAATATTACTAATGAGTTACAATAAATTATTTATTTATATTTTCACTAAATTATTATAATATTAATGAATTTAAACATTATTTAAATTTATATTTTTACTTCACAATATTATATCTAAAATAGATATTTTATTTCTTAAAATATTTTTTACCAATAATATTAAAATTTAAATTTTAAACTAAATTATTTAAAAACACTTTTCATAAATATCTTTCCTTAACACTATTCAAAGGCAACGAAAAACTAGCCTGATCTTCCAACTCGGCTTATTTCATTAACTTTATATGAAGCTGATTTTAGTGAGTGTAGAATTCACCAAGATGGGCTGCACTTCCTTATAACATGGGTTGCCAAAATTTGCTTTTTTTCTTTGGGCTATTAACAACTAATCAATTAAGACTTTTTCCATTTATATATATATATATATATATATATATATATATATATATAAGTAAGTAAGGGTTAAGTGAGAAAAATTTTAGAGGATAGAATAAAATTTTAATTTTTAATAGTTTATATTTTTATGATTTTTA
Source organism: Gossypium arboreum (assembly GCF_025698485.1). Classification (NCBI taxonomy): domain Eukaryota; kingdom Viridiplantae; phylum Streptophyta; class Magnoliopsida; order Malvales; family Malvaceae; genus Gossypium; species Gossypium arboreum. The sequence continues at coordinate 104,447,804 of NC_069071.1, read as the reverse complement.
AAGAAAAAATTAAATTTTATAACTTTAAGAGGGCTAAAATGTAATTCTACCTTTACTAATTTAAAATTTTAAAAATTTTAAAGAACCTAAGTAATTTTCTATTTTAGGGTCGGGGCCCTTGTTAATCTCCTAAATTCACCTCTGCATATAAGTCTAAGAAATCAAATTAAATGAATAGCTAAATTTATAAATTAGTTAATAATTTAAAATATTTAAACAAATTTATAAAATAAAATAAATTATAAATTTAAATGTTATTAAAAATAAAATAATGAAATAATATATCTTTTCATGTTAATGCTGGCACATAAATAACCCCACCACCATCACTACTAAAATTAATTTGATTATGTATTTTTTTAAATAATTTGAATTTTTAGTTTTCGAAATTAAGAAAGCGACAGATTTTTAAATTGGAATTACAAGCAAAAAGGCCAGCCACATTGTTGGTCTTAGGCTTAGTTTGGATGCGTGGTATGTTTATATCCGGTGAGATTAAGGCTTAGTTTGGATGGGCAGTGTGTTTACCTCCGGTGAGGTTAAAAACAGTGGTGGCGGTGAGATTAGTTACTGTGAAAAAAATAAAATAGAATAAAATAAATAAAAATAAAGAACACATAAATTTTACGTGGAAACCCTTTCGGGAAAAAAACCACGGGCAGAGGAGAAGAAAATTCACTATGTCGAAAAATTTTTACTCAAATACAAGAGGAATAGACTATGTCTATTTATAGGCTTGCAAAGCCATATTCTAGTAGGATTGAAACACCTTATCCTAATCAATATAAAATAGATGGAGTTTAATAAGGTTTAAAACCTTATTCTAAAATAAAATAAAAGAAGTCTAGTTCTATATGGATTTTACTTTTATTTTATTTTCCATCGTATTTTATTTAAATAAGAATTTGGGTCACTTAATTCTAACAATCTCCACCTTGACACAAATTCTCAATGAACAAGTTCTTCATCGCGAACTTTCAATAAACAAGTTCTTCACCTCTTCCAAAAACCCCTTAAGGGTTTAACTTCAACAATGAACACCAACCAAGTCTAAGCAATGCTCAAACTTGGTTATAGGAAGTGACTTAGTCATCATATCTGCAGGATTTTCATGAGTGCTAATTTTGCTCACAACAATATCACCACGAGCAATAATATCACGAACAAAATGATACCGAATATCAATGTGTTTTGTTCTCTCATGAAACATTTGATCTTTTGTAAGAAAGATGGCACTGATTGTCACAAAATCTGTCTCTGATTTGAAGGTCTTCATTGAGTTCACTAAATAGTCCCTTCAACCAAATAGCTTCTTTACAAGCCTCGAGAATCGCCATGTACTCACTTCGGTGGTAGACAAAGCGGTCGTAGTTTGCAAAGTGGCTTTCCAACTAATTGCACAACCTCCGATTGTAAAGACGTAACTTGTGAGAGATCTTCTTCTATCAAGGTCTCCAGCAAAATCAGCATCAACATACCCTATAACTCCATCTTTAGTTCTTCCAAAGCGTAAGCAAACATTAGTAGTGCCTCGTAAGTATCTTAAAATCCATTGAATCGCTTTCCGGTGTTCTTTACCGAGATTCGCCATATATACGCTAACTGCTTGATTGCATATGATAAATCGGACGTGAACAAACCATAGCATACATGAGAGATCCTCTTGCACTAGAGTATGGAACATGTGACATGTACTCAATCTCATTATCGATTGAGGAGATAAGGCCGATGAAAGTCCGAAATGGGTCGCTAAAGGAGTACTAACGAAGCTTAGCACTCTGCATATTGAACGCAAAGAACTTTCTCAATGTACCCTTCCGACTTAGGTACAATTTACTTGCTTTTCTATCTCGAGAATTTCCATACCAAGTACCTTCTTTGCTGGTCCTAAATCTTTCATCTCAAATTCTTCACTTAGTTGGGCTTTAACCTTTCTTATCTCTCTTTTATCTTTTCTTGCTATCAACATGTCATCAACATAAAGAAGTAGATACACAAAAGAACCATCATTTTTTCTTAAAGTAGACACAACTGTCAAAACTACTTCTTTTGAAATCATGAGAAGTCATAAAGGAATCAAACCTCTTGTACCCTTGTCTTGGTGATTGTTTCAAACCGTAAAGGGACTTTTTCAGCAAGCAAACATAGTCCTCTTTTTCGAGACTATAAAACCCTCGGTTGTTGCATGTAAATATCTTCCTCAAGTTCTCCATGCAAAATGCGGTTTTACATCTAACCGCTCAAGCTCCAAATCATGCATGGCCACAATACCAAGCAAAGCTCGAATCGAACTATGCTTAACAACCTGGAGAGAACACATGTGAAGTCCACTCGGAATTTGATCTGTAACCCTTTGCAACAAGCCTTGCTTTATATCTGGGTTCTTCAACTCCTGAGTCCTTCTTTCTTTTAAACACCCATTTACAACGAACAGCCTTTTTTACCTTTAGGAAGTTTTACAAGATCCCATGTTCTGTTTTTGTGGAGTGATTCCATCTCCTCTTGCATAGCAAACATCCACTTTTACGAGTCTTCACGACTAATCGCCTCGAATAATTAAATGGCTCTTGATTCGCATCTATATCTTCACCACATTTAAAGCATAAGCAACTAGATCAACCTCGGCATACTTCTTTGGAGGTTTAATTTCTCTTCTTGTCTTGTTTTTGGCGATAGAGTATTGCGGTGAAGAAGCAACTCTATTCTCAATTTTGTCTTGGCTTGAGGAGTTGATTACGTATTAATCGATGCTCCACCGCTTTTGGTTTTCTTTATTGGAAGAGTCTTTAAGAGATAAGTTAGGTAGCATAGCAGTTTCATCAAAAACAACATCTCTGCTAATCACAACTTTTCTATTTTCAGGACACCATAACTTATAGCCTTTTACACCACTTTATAACCAAGAAAACGCATTTAATGGATCTCGGTTCCAATTTTCCATTATCAACATGAGCATACGCAGGACACCCAAAAATCTTTAAATCGAATAATTAGCGGGATTACCGGACCATACCTCTTGTGGAGTCTTTTTCTCAATGGCAAGCGGATGGAGATCGGTTGATCAAAAACATGCGAGAGAGCTTACGCCCAAAATGACTTGTAAGTTGGCATTTGACAACATACATCGAACCTTCTCCATGATCGTTCTGTTCATTCGCTTCAACGCCGCTTTTTTGTGGAGTATGACGAACTGTCAAGTGTCTCATGATCCTTCGACTTACACAATCTATTAAACTCATCGAGCGTAACTCTAAGCCATTGTGCATGCAGAGGTATTTTATCTGTTTTCCGTCTGCTTTTTCAATCATAATTTTCCAAGACTTAAATGTGGAAAACACATCGCTTTTCGCTTGGAAGAACGCCCAAACTTTTTCGGAAAAATCATCAATAAAGGTTAGCATATAATTAGCTCCACCTCTCGAAGGCACTCGGACGGCCCCACGATCGAATGGATATACTCCAACGTTTCCTTCGTGTTATGGATTCCTCTAGTGAATCGAACTCTCTTTTGCTTCCCAAAACACAAGGTGCTCACAGAAATTCGGTTTGCAAATTCCTTGCCCATTAAGAAGTCCTCTTTGCTTAATTTCGCCATGCCATTCTCACTCATATGCCCTAGGCGCATATGCCAAAGTTTAGTAATATCATCATCGACAAGGAAGAGGAAGCGGCAATTGCATCACCAAGAATGATAGAACCTGTAAAACATATAACTTGGCAATCTTTCTTTGCCCTTTCATCACAACAAGGACCCTTTGAAATCTTTAAAACCCCACTTTCAGTTTGTGTATCTGCCCTTTTGAATCAAGAGTACTCAACGAAATTAAATTTCTTTTCAATTCGGAACATGCCGCACGTCACTAAGTGTTCGACAACTCCATCAAACATCTTAACTTTAATTGTTCCAACACTGCGATTTTACATGAAGCATTATTTCCCATCAAAACAACACCTTTGAGATCATTGTTTCATAAGTTGTAAACCAATCCCGATTGGGACTCATGTGGAAGGTGCAACTGAATCAAGTATCCACTCCTCGCTTACTTTAGAATCATTGATGAAGCAACTAGAAGTTCACCATCGCTGTAGTCTTCTACAACATCGCCTTCACCGAATTTTTCGGCTGTTTTCCTTTTGATTCGCACCTCCCTTTTAATCTTATTTTGTAGCTTATAGCACTCAGATTTAATGTGCCCTTTCTTCTTGCGAAGTTGCAAGTTTTACCTCTGTTTGAAGATTTCGATCTACCCTTAGATTTACCACGAGGATTCCGTTCTGTGTTCTACCACGATCATCATCAACATTCCGGTCTTGTCTCCCACGAACAATGAGACCCTCTCCCGAGAGTTGGGTTTAACCACAAGATGCTTCATCTTATCATACGAGGTTAAAGAATCATAAACCTCATCAACCGTGAGAGACTCGCGGCTATATAAAATCGTGTCTCTAAAGGTTGAATAAGGCGGGCAACGAACAAAGTAGAATCAACTCTAGATCTTCCTTATCATCTTGAACCTCCATGGCCTCCAAGTTTGAGAGAATTTCTTTAAACACTTTGTTAAGTGTTCGTGTCTGACGCACCTTCCTCCAAACGATGAGCATAAAGACGCCGCTTCATATGCAACTTGCTTGTTAGAGTTTTCGACATACATATTTGTTCTAGCCTCTTCCATAATGCAGTGGCGTTTTCTCTTTCATCACATCCTCGCAAAATTTCGTTGGACAAATGCAGATGTAATTGTGTTAATGCCTTTCGATCCTTACGCTTCTTCTCTTCATCTCGTTAATGTCGAAGGCATCTTATCTATCCTAGCAGGCATCTTCTAGATCCATCTGCAAGAAGCGCTTGCATCTTAATTTGCCACAACGCAAATCGGTGTTGCGATCCAACAATGAATTTCATTCTTCAAAGACGCCATTACCGTGATCGAGATGAATAACCCGGAAGCTCGATACCAATTTGTGAAAAAAAAGAATAAAATAAATAAAATAAAGAACACATAAATTTTACGTGAAACCCTTTCGGAAAAAAACCACGCAGGAGGAGAAGAAAATTCACTATGTCGAAAAATTTTTACTCAAATACAAGAGGAATAGACTATGTCTATTTATAGGCTTGCAAAGCCATATTCTAGTAGGATTGAAACACCTTATCCTAATCAATATAAAATAGATGGAGTTTAATAAGGTTTAAAACCTTATTCTAAAATAAAATAAAAGAAGTCTAGTTCTATATGGATTTTACTTTTATTTTATTTTCCATCGTATTTTATTTAAATAAGAATTTGGGTCACTTAATTCTAACAGTTACTATAGCGGTGAGATTGGATACAGCGGTGGAGTGTGTGTTTGGATTCAAACGCAGCTGTAGCGGTGAGGTGAAAATGAAAAATGACTATTAAGGACATCATATTAGAATTGATATATAATAGAAGTTTTTAAATTATTTTACTTATATAAAATTATTAAAATATGTGAATTTATAAATTCATTTAATAAAATATTAAAATGTATCTTTTAATATTTTATTATAAATATTTTAATGAATTATATAATCAATTTAAATTATTTATTAGATAAAATGATAATAATTTTTAATTTTTATAGTTAAATATTCTTTTATAACAATGATAAATATTATTTTCGCAAATAGTAACATTATAGTTGAAGAGCTTTATGATTATCTCATCAATGAATTTGGTTGTTTTCTTCCCAAATTTGAAAGCAAATAAGATTGGGGAAGAACTTAGGCCAAAATTTAAGAGATAAAATGGTAAAATGATATAAATAGAAGTATGGGTATTTTCCCAGTTGCCTTTAACTGCTGCTCTTTGCTTGATCCGTTTCCTTCATTGCGGTGGGATTGAATTTCTTTTTCACTGCACTGGACTGGTGAACCAAGCAGCAGACTAGTGAAGTTGAGTACCCCAACTGTACTTCACTGGTGAAAAAAGCTCATCCAAAGGCAGCCTAAACATAGCGGTGGCAGTGAGATTAGTTACTGTAGCGGTGAGATTGGATACTATAGCGGTGAGATTAGAAACAATGATGTGGTGTGTGTTTGGATTTAAACGCAGCTATAGCGGTGAGGTGAGAATATAAAATGACTATTAAGGACATTAGATTAGAAATGACAATGTATTTATGTTATATTATTTAATATAAAACATAAATTAAAATTATATTTTTATAAAATGATAATTAAAATATTAAAATCATATACAATAAAATTTAAATATTTTAAATTATATTCATAATAAAATATCAAAATATTTTACAAATTATATTTAAATCAAATAATAAAATATAAATTAAATTGTATTTATACTAAATTTATAAATAAAATTATAAATTTATTGAAAATTAAATTATATTAAATAATGACATATTAAACTTATGTAATGTGTATTAAATAAAATAAATAATAAAGGAAGAGTTGGAGGGTAAAATAATAATTATCCTTATTTTTGACTTCCAAATTAGTCCACGGAGCTTTTAACTCCAGCCAATATTTTGGGTTACAGTGAGGTGAGAAATGCTAACTATTGTACTTGCCAAACACGACAATTGGAGCTGCATTTTAGTTCAAATTTTTTTACTTTTTAAATCTCATCACACTGGAGCTTACGTGATCTAAAGGTGCCCTTAAATAACATTCTATTCCGGACTAGAATTTCAGAAAATACTATTTTTTTAAATTAAGAAAATAGATCAAATTTTTAAAAATTTATGGAAATGGATCGATTTTTGTCACATCAATGCTCTATATTATTTTTTTTGCCACATATTAATGTAGAAATAAAACCTACAAAATAGGCTTTTATATAAACTCAAAGTCTCATTTCCCTTATTTCCTTAAGTAAGGTAGGATATGAGATATGTATATATATAGACTTATGAATAGGTTTGCAACTTGTTCCTAAACAATGTGATATTGCTTCCTTAAATTGTAATATATAGACAATGTATATATATAGACTCATGAATAGGTTTAATTATAAAAATTAAATTTAAGATGATTGTTCAATATAAATTGTGATTTTTTTAAAGACATAAATTATGAAATTTAAGTTGTCAATATGTGAATTGATTTTTCTTAAGCAATTGTGATTTTTAAGAAATTTAAGTTGTCAATATTTGAATTTAAGTTGTCATTATATGAAATTGTGATTTTTAAGGAATATATTTTAAGAAAAATTCAATTAACATATTGACAACTTAAATTTTATAATTGAACAATTATCTTAAATTTAATTTTATAATTAAACATATTCATGAGTCATATATACACATATCTCATATCACACTTTGCTTAAGAAAATAAAGGAAATGAAACTTTGAGTCTATATAAAGGCTTGTTTTGTAAGTTTTATTTTCACAATAATAGGAGGCACGAAAAAAAAAATGGTGCTGCCACTTTTTGTGTTGCTGTGGCAAACAACACTTTCAGCTAGAAGTATTTTTTTATCAGTATGTTGAAAAATGTTTTTCTAGGTTTTCTCTAAAAACACTTCCAGTTGAAACTAATTTACCTAAATCTATTTATTCTTGTAAAATTTTAAAATTTAGAACTATTTTCGTAATTTAAAAAAAAGGGACAATTTTTTTTGATATTTTAGCCTCTATTTGCATTTTTAACTCCATCGTATGAATTGGTAGGCGATGTAATTTCACTTTCACCCTCCTTAGATAATAAATTATTTAGGTTAAAATATAGTTGTTCTTGTTAATAATGCTTTTATTATGTGAGTAAATTGTGTTTCATTTGTCTTAATTTTGCTTATAATGATTGGGATGTAGTATTTAAGTTGACTTATTCCATCTTTATCATTGTTTCAATCAACCAATTCAGTCGACTTTATAAAAACAATGTTAAATTGGCAATTGACTTGATTTTATTGACAAAGAAGCCTTTCGGCAATGCAAAAACAAACATAAGAATATGTATATACAACAACAATAAAACCCAATCCTGGAATGCCGGTCTTACACAACAATGTGAAAGAATAATAAAATAAGAATCATAAGCTCAAATATCAAATTATAGCATATGGTAGAGGAAGAATATACCACAACAGCTAACTTCAAGTCATGAGTTAGATAGTTACGCTCATGCGTCTTTAACTGTCTCAAGGCATAAGCCACAATTTTGTCCTCTTGCATCAACATACAATCGAGTTCCGAATACGAAGCATCACTGTAAATCACAAAACCTTTTCCAAGCTCCAGTTGACTCAACACAGGTGCTTCAATCAAAACTGCCTTAAGTTGTTCAAAACTTTACTACCTTTCATCAGTCCACTCAAACACCATGTTTTTCTGAAGTAGTTTCGTTAAGGGTGCAACAATAAGGGAAAACCCTTCAACAAATCTACAATAATAACCAACCAAACCCAAGAAACTCCCAGCTTCAATAACACTCCTAGATGGTTTCCACTCTAAGATCGCTTCAATTTTCTTTGGATCCACATGGATTCCATCTGCCGGCACAACATGGCCTAAGAACGTCACTTCTTTTAACCAAAATTCGCACTTACTCAACTTCGCATACAACTACTTATTTCTCAAAACCTGCAAAACAATCCTCAAATGTGTATTGTGGTCATCTTCAGAACGAGAATACACCAAAATGTCGTCTATGAAAACAACCACAAATTGATCCAAATATGAATGGAACACATGGTTCATCATATCCATGAACGCAATAGGGGCATTAGTTAAACCAAATGACATGACCAAAAACTACTCATACCGAGTCTTAAAAGCAGTTTTCAAGATGTTAAACTCCTTCACCCTCAACTGATAATACCCAAATCTTATTCTTGATGGTCAACTTATCAAATAAATCATCAATTAGAGGAAAAATATACTTATTCTTAATGGTCAACTTATTCAACAGTCTATAGTTGATACACAACTGCAACATACCATCTTTCTTCTTTATAAACAAAATCGATACATCCTAGGAAGATATACTCGGTTGAATGAACCCTTTGTCAAGTAACTCTTATAATTGAATCTTTAACTCCTTGAGTTCATTTGGTGCCATACGATATGACGCAATAGACACTGGTGCAGTACCAAGATAGAGCTCAATACCAAACTCTACTTCACGTTCTGGTGGCAAACCAGACAACTCTTCAGGAAACACGTTAGGAAAATTCTTAACAGTAAGATTATTCTAAACTTTCAACTCCTTGCTAACTTAGTCCATCACATAAGCTAAGTAAGCTTCACAACCTTTACCTATCATCTTCTCAACCTTGATAGCCGAAACCACATTTGACATTAATCCCGGTCTTTCACCAATAACAATTTTCAAACCATCACTATTCCTCAAAGAAATTCGTTTCATCTCAAAATCTACCTTAACCTTATGTTCGATTAACCAGTCTATAATAAGCATCACACCAAAACCATATAAAGGAAATTTCATAAGACCCACAAAGAAAACATGTCTTTGAATAATAATGGGACACATTTGATACACTCAATTCACCACAACACTATTACCAAAAGAGCTATTAACAGTCATACCCAAACCAATAGTCTCTACAGGAATCCCTAACTTACATGTCAATTCACTCAAAATATATGAATGGGTAGAACCAAAATCAACCAAAGAGAATAATGGAATAGACTGCAAAATGAAAGTACATGCGATAACATCAGTCGGATACTGATAATCCAGCTCCCTAATAGCATAAACCCGAGTTGAACCTCTAAACTCAACCTGAGTAACAGCAATATGAGCAACAACTTACTGCCCAACTGGTCTTCCATTACCTCTACCACGACCATAGCCTCTAACAGGGGCCGACGCAAGTGTAAAACACTGAGTTTGTAAAACCTCAACCCTGTTTGGACAATCTCTCAACATATGTTCCTTAGAGCCACACTTAAAATACCCAGCTGTCAACTTGCGGTACTCACCAGGATGCCTACGCTTACAATATGTACAAAGAAGCCAACTAAAACCACCAGTTGAACCCCTAGTACTAACTATAACATGACTTTATTGCTTAGACTGACTCAGTCGGAACCCACGTCTCGTGCCTCCACCAAAACTCTAATTATCATGCATTCTCTTATGCGATCAACCAGATGCGCCATCAGAAGTCTTCTTACCCGATTTAGTTACTACAGAATGAGGCGATTCAGCCAAAGTCTCCTCAACTACTTTGGCTCTCTCAACCAACTCATCAAACAATTTTGCGTTCTGAGCTACTAAGGAAACTCGGATATCATGATTAAGCCCAAAACGGAACCTCTTACAATAGTCCCTATCAGAAAAAACCATCTCAGGATCATACTGACTAAGCCACACAAACCCTGACTCATAATCAGCCACAGACAAATTACATTGGACTAAGTCTAAGAACTCATGTTTATGAGCTTTCATGTATTGCTTGCCCATAAACTTCTTCTTAAAAACCTCAAGAAAATAACCCTAAGTCAAACAGTCAGCAGTAGTAGCACTTAAAATTATTATAACACTTGTCAATGTTTTTGATCAAGTATTCTTTGTCTTCTTTGACAGCTGATAACTTAGAACTTCCAATCATTTTTTGAATAATCTAAATTTGATATGGCTGATAAAATCTTTCTTTTTCAGCAATACCAATAAGGCTACTCATTTGAATATAGAAATAATAATAGAAATCATCTTGATTTACTATTTTGATAATATAGATCTAATAATTGCAGGAAAATCTTTAATAAATTAAAAGAAAAATTTTGAACAACTATTTCTTTAAGAAAACCCCATTCAATACTGCTTATATCAAATGGTTCGTGATTAAGTCTAAACTTTATAGTAGGAGTTTCTTCTCCTAATTCATTCATAAAAACATATGCTTGTAAAAAGTATTCGAAAAAATATTTTGAAATTGATTTTCTTGATTGCAAATAATTCTATTTATTTTTGCAAAAATTTCTATTAGTAAAATTTTTACGACTTTATTATATAAATATATTCTAAATACTTTATTTATAATATGACTATTTGTTCCTTTATGAATAAAATATTGAAATATATCAAGAAAATTGTTTATCTCCTTAATATCCTTATATTCTATATCAAGCTCTTCCCAATATCTATATAAAATAGATTTTAATAATAATTCATGAGCTTCATTTTCTTTAGTTGTTTTTTCAACTAAGACTTGTGAAAACTTTGTAAGAGCTCTTCTAAAATTTGCTCTTTGTTCTATAAATATGGATTTTCTATATTTCATTTATAAAATTATAAATTTTACTTGGTAATCCTGAATTATAAAAATTTTTTATTTCTGGAATTTGTTGTTGTTTCAACAAATTTTCTGCTCTTTTGATCATTTCAGCATAACTGGCTTGAAATGCTGAATTTGGATCTTAGGACCAAGGGTATTGGCTTACCATACTTGGTGTAGAAAATAATTGGGATCCAATTGGTGGTCTTACCATTGGATAGGGAATATAATATCCTTGGTTAGAATAGAATGATGGCTGTGGAGATGTCTTAATAAATCCTTGATTAGGAGTTATTGATTTCCCTTTGTTGGGTTTTTTAAGGACTATAGTCCATTCTCCAACTTGTTCTAGAGGTTTTTTACCTCTATCCATAAGGCCTGCTAAGATAGTCAGCAATAATATTATCAGTGCCTTTTACATATATAACTTCAAAATTAAAAGTACTTTATTCATTATACCATCTAATTCTTCTAGGTATTGTTTTCAAACTTTTGTTAGTTAAGAATTGTTTAACTGCCTGATTATCAATTTTATGATAATTTTTTAGGGCTAAATATATAAGAAAAGCTTTTATTCATTTCCTTATTGCTAATAATTCTTTTTCATATATAACATAATTAATTTCATTTGGTTTAAATTTTCTTGAACTATATCCACATACTAATTCTTCATTATTTGTTGTTTTAGCTTTTAAAATACATCCCCAATAATTTTGTGATGCATCTGTTTCTAAAATTAATTTATCACATTGTTTAGGTAAATAAACCCTTGGAGTATAATTTATTTCGATTTTAAATTTTTTATAATTTCGAATCTTTTTAGACTAGTTAAAAGGTTTATCCTTTTTTAACTTTTCATATAGCTTACCTATTTTTTGAGATAAGTTAGGAAAGAAATTTCGCCATAATTGACTACTCCTAAAAATTGTTGAAGTTGTTTTTATCTTCAATATTTTCAGGAAATTCTTTTATTTTTACTATAATATGATCTTGTAGTTTAAGATCATCTGCGATAAATTTAATCCTAAAAATTCTATTTCTGCTTTTTTCTAATTCTATTTTCTTAGGACACAAAATAATTTCATATTTTATGAATTCTTGAGAAATAATATTTAAATGTTTTCTATGTTTTTCTAGTGTATCGAAAATATTAAAATATTATCTATATAAACTACACAAATTTTTTATATTTATTAAATATAGAATCCATCCATCTTTAAAATATCTGAGGTGCATTACATAACCTAAATGGCATTAGGCCCTGTTCTTCATTCCTTTTCTGATGGGCTTTTACTCAAAAAAGTGCTTTTTCTTTAAAAGCAATAGAGAACAAACAGCAGTGTTAAATTTTTTTAACTTAAATTAAGCACTTTTGTACAAATGAAAAAGGAGAAATTTTTGGCTTTTCTCAGCCAAAAGTGCTTCTTGGCTGGTATTTTACTATTTTAACCTTGCTGCTTTTTCTAGACGTTAGAAGATTTTTTTCCCTTTTTCTTGTCTAAACTTTACTTTTCTTCTCTAGTTTGTTCCTCTTCTCCACTATCGGTGAGTTTTATCTTTTCCTTCTCATCTTATTCTCTTTGATTTTATGAAATAATTATGAAATATAGTTTAATTTTTTCACATGTTTTTCAGCTCGGTAACGTCGGCATCCTATTTTTCTTCATATTTGAGCTTCTCAACATTCTGCTACTGCTGTTTTTCTTCATATTCGAGGTTCTATCCTTTTCATCTTTGAGAGAACTTTCACCCTTGTTTTCATTGTTATGCAAGGATTATGCTTAAAAGAGAAACATTTATGCTGTCTTTGTAGTTTAATTTATTTGTTCTTGTGAAAATAATATACACAGTGTAACCTGCTGCCATTAGCTAGATGTGTTTTTACTGCTCATAAAATAATCTGTGATGGTCTAATACTGGCTTGCATTTGTGTGGTAGATATTTGAGTGATCAACCTTTTTTGTTTGGTTAATCTGTGTCAGGTTGGCTTAGATTTTGGATGATTCTGTTTGGTGTTGGCTTAGCTTGGCTTGGAAAGCAATTGTTTAGCTTACTGCAATCAACATGTTTGATTAATAATTTATTTTTTAAGATTATATATAAAAAGAAAACCTCTTACAATTGTTTTATTCAAGCAAAAATCCAAATTCTATGAGAGTGTCTAAAGTCGATACAATCTATATAGGGTAATTTTGCAAAGGTTTCGAATTCCACATTAGCTAAGATTTAGGAGAATTCAACATTCATCAATTAAAGTTGTCCATTAATCGACTCTATAACAATTTATTTGTTAGTAAAAATTTTAATAAAAGATTTAAATCATATTTAAAATTTTAAATATATTAATAATATTAATTAGTGACATTTAGATCGTATTTTTAATAAAATTTATAAAATATAATTTCATTTATTAAAGATTATTTTTATTCAATGAATAAAACCAATTTCATTAAAATTTAAGGAAAAAATTATTATAGAAAATTAATTTGATAAATAATGTATAAATGAAAAGCTATCATAAAGAATAAAAATAAAACATTAAAATCGATTTTATAACAAATTTAATTATTATAATGAAATTATACTAAATTTTATTACACGCATATTATAGGTGAAAAGTATAATTAAAATCATAATTATAAAAATAATCAACAATTGAAATATTAATAAAACAATAAAATTTTTATGAATAATTTTTTTGTAGACTCATGACACTAATTTAATTAAACATATTATATGATAGTACAGAGTATAAAATTTAGAATAAAAATATAGTGCTTAAAAGTTTATAAAAAATTGATGTGTTAAAATATCATATAAAAATAAAGATAATGTGGTAAAATAATAATGATTAAAAAACCTAAGCAGAAAGAGTGAAGTTTGTAAGATGAGCCATTTAGCAGCCAAATAGCAGAGAAATCCAAGAGTTCCAATCCCCTTACCACAAAATTTCATTTCAAAAAAGAAAAAATCGTTTTGTATATAACATTTGGTTAACACATTACATCATGTATATAGACAGTACGAATTTTCAATGATTTAGTAAAAAGAACACCACCTTAAATAAGCATCCTCGCTCCTCAGCACTTTCTACTAGGTTGGTCCAATGCTCGAAAGCAGAACTATTATTTATATCAAATGATTCATAACTGCCAATCATTTAACACAAGGTCTACGTATACTTTCCAACATTTTTACAGTTTTCCTTAGTTATCCAATCATCCTATGTGCGTGATTACCCTAGTATTAGCTTGTATATGTTTAAGCGTTAAACAGCATCTCTATGTTTTATTAGTATGCTTGTTTTGTCATTGAAGCTGCATGATTTAATTGTGTTTGATGCTATTATTAGTTGTGTTCTCTTTCTTGGTTATTATTCTGGTCTTGGAAAGTTGATTTTGATTGAGAAAAAAAATCTTAGGATCCTATCTTGATTTTGATACACATGTAAAAAAATATACTTTTGTGACATTTGAATTTCTTGATTGCTTTACTGGCTGAAACAAATCTGTTCTTATACACAATAGATGAGTACGTCGGCGATTGAAGTTAGTGGTGAAAAAGTGAAAGCAATGTGGGATAAGAGATTGACAGAAATATTTTGTGATATTTGTATTAAAGAGATATTGAAAGACAATAGGCCTGTACTCATTTCACAAAAGATGGATGGTTGAAAATAATGACCAACTTTGAGAAATAAACGGGCAAGGCTTTTTCACAAAGACAACTTAAAAATAGGTAGGATGCCCTAAAAAAAGAATGGAAAGCTTGGAAGAAACTTAAAGGTGAAGATACTGGTCTAGAGTGGAATCCTATAAAAAGAAACGTTGATGCATCGGATGATTGGTGGGAGAGTAGGCTAAAGGTACATTAATAATTCTGAATATTTTTGTTTTTTTTTCTTATATTTATGAGTTTATTGATAATTACTGTTATTAAACTATCATTTGATATGTAGGTTGTGCCTGAAGCTCAAAAATTTAGAACATCGAGCATTGATCCTGGATTCGAATGGAAGTTAGACCAAATGTACATGGGGATAGTTGCAACAGGTGATAAAGCATGAGCACCTTCTTCTAGTACACTCCGTAGTGATTTTTTTTAAGATGTTAACAATGAAATACCTGAAGAGAATGAAGAAGAAAATGTGAGAAATGATGTTCACATTTCAAATGATGTTCACATTTCAAATGATGTTCAAATTGATGGAAACGGTCAAAAAAGAAAAAACCCTGAGATATCAAGTTCACATTTTAAAACTGGAAGAAAGAAATCCTAAAAACAAATTGGAGGGGCTACAAGATTGTCCAGTCAAATAGAAAAATTATGCAATGCAGCTGACAATATGAGTCAAGCCACATCTAGTTTGACTCCTGTTATGGATCCATATGGTATTCTACAAGCAGTCAAAGTGCTCAACAGCATGTCGGAAGAATTTCTAGAAGTTAGTTCGCTATACTTTTTCGCACTTAGATTATTGCTCAATAAGGACAAGCGATTTATGTTTTTATCAATTAATCCCAAGATTGGAGCTTTGTGGCTTAAGACGGAAATGGAGGATAGTTGAAAATTTTCTGATCTTTTAGGGTTCAGAGATATCTATTATGTGATTAAACAAAAATGCTAAACTAATTTTATCAATAGTTATTTATGTTTGGTTTTTGGATATTGAATTTATGTTCTACTTATTTATGTGTAATCTAGTTTTATCAATGGTTGTTTTTGTTTGGTTTTTGGATATTGAATTTATGTTCTACTTATTTATGTGTAATCTACTTTTATTAATAGTTGTTTATGTTTGGTCTTTGGATATTGAATTTATGTTCTACTTATTTATACTAAATTAGTTTTATCAATAGTTGTTTATATATGATTTTGGGTGTTCAAATTTTTTCACAGGTGATGAGTATAGTTGAGAATTACAGCGGTGATGAAAGTGATGATGAAAGGGAAGAGAAAGAGATTTCACAACGCATGGAATGTTTTAACCGATTATTTATTGTTGCATCTTCTTCCGTGCAATTATATTACGAGAAGTATATATTGAAGCAACCATGCATGAATTCAAAACAGTCAGGTGAGACATGGATTCGAGAGATCCTTGACAGTCACAAATTACGTTGTATGATTAATTTTAGGATGTCTAAAATGGTATTCACAAGTTTGTTGAGAGTTTTGGAGACAAGATACAACTTGCAAACTTCAAGAAACATATCTTCTAGTGAAATGTTGGGAATTTTTTATACATCTTGGGCATCGGTGCAAAAGTTTCCCAATGTCGAGAAAGATTTCAAAGGTCTGGATCAACAATAAGTCGATACTTTGCAATTGTGCTTGAGAAAGTTTCAAGGATGGCCACTGATCTAATTGCACCCGAAGATCCTTTTTTTAGCTCAATACCTGAACAAATACATAATGATTCTAGATATATGCCGCATTTTAAGGTTAAAATTTAATTTTATCTTATTATATTTTTAATATTTTTGGTTGACTAAAAATATGCACGAGACTAATATGATTATTTGTTCAGGATTGCATAGGTGCAATTGATGGTACTCATATTGCCGTTATTCTTCCACCAAATGAACAAATTCCCTATATTGGAAGAAAATGTATCCCTACTCAAAATGTTATGGCAGTATGTGATTTCAATATGTGTTTCACCTTTGTCATGGCTGGATGGGAAGGATCGGCACATGACACTAGAATATTTCTTGATGCAATTCGAGATCCAAAATACAAATTTCCGCACCCACCAAATGGTTAGATATTTTATTTATATGTGATTTTAAAAAAAAATAAAGTATAAGTTCTTTAATTGATAATTTTTATAAAAAAAATTCTTGAATTAATTGTTTGTTATATTATGACATGTAGAAAAATTTTATCTTGTTGATTCTGGATATCCTCAAATGAAAGGTTATCTTGGACCATATAGAGGTCAACAATATCATTTACCTGAATTTCGTAGAGGTAGACCGGTATCTGGTAAAGAAGAGATATTCAATCATTCACATTCATCATTATGTAGTGTAATTGAACGAACTTTTGGTGTTTTGAAAAAAAAAATGGGTCATTTTAAGGGATATGCCAAGTTATAGTTTTGAAAAGCAAAAGATGATCGTTGTTGCTACAATGACGATACACAATTTTATCCGAAAACATGTCGGTCAAAATGATGCAGATTTTATGGAATGCGAAGATATTAATTGGGCATATGAGAATATTATTGATTCAGAAAATGCGCATGGTCGAGAAAGTGGTGATGATGACGACGACGATGATGATGGTGATGATGACGGTGAATCAAGCAATTCAAGTGGTTTTGAAATAGAATTAATAAGAGATGCTATAGCTTCTAGTTTAATGAATTCACTTGAAATTGTAAATGCTATTGTAAAATTTTTAGTATTTATATTTGGTATATAAATATTATCCCTTTTGAAACTTTAATCCAAATATAAGTATATATTTTAATTTGTTAGGTTTATGTTTTCTATGTTATGTTAATATTTAATATGAGTTTTACAAATGTGTTAAAAGCATTAATTAAAAATAAAAATAATTTTTAAAATACTACAGTTGTGTCAATATCAAATTACAAATATTTAATTATTATATTTAAATATTTAAATATAGTTTATATATTCTAATTAAATTTAATAAATAATTAATATTAATTACTTAGAAATATTTAAAATTAATATTATATATTAAAATATTAACAATAAGTTATAATAAATTATTTTTTTTCTAAAATATCATAATATTAACTAATTTGAACATTATTTAAATACATACTTGTTACTTTATAATATCATGTCTAAAATAGACATTTTACTTCTCAAAAGCCTTTTTTACAACAATACCAAACACTTAAATTTTTCAAAAGCACTTCTCAAAAGCACTCTCAAAAGCATTTTTTCACAGCACTTCTCAAAAGCACTTTTCAAAAGTATTGCCAAACTGGCCCTTACTCTCCATTGATAATGACCATTAGGTGCACTAAAGGTTGTTAAAGGCTTAGATTCTTCCGTTAACATTATTTGCCAAAATCCTGATTTACAATCAAATTTACTAAAATATTTTGCTTGTTTAACTTGATTAATTAAAACATCTTTTCTTGGGATAAAATATCCATCAAAAATAATATTTTGGTTTAGTCTTTTATAATCAATTACATCCTACCTTTTCCCTTTTTTTATTTCAGCATGGTTTCTTACCATAAAGGCTGGACTTGAATATGGACTATTAGTTTTTTCTATTAATCCTTTTTCTAATAAAATTCTTTGATTTGTGTATCAAATTCATCTATCTCTTGTTTAGTATAGATCATAGGTTTAACTCTAATAATTTTATTACGATTTTCTAATTTCATTTCACAATATCTAGGACTGTTTTGCCATAATTTTAATGGTTCTTTACTAAAATTATTTTCTAAAATTTTAAACAACCAATGACTTGTTTCAAGTTGTTTAATTTGTTCTTTTCTTATTAGTGTAAATCCTTTTTCATACACAAATTTATGATTTTCTACTAAAGGTATTTCTCTGAAGTTATATCTCTGACAATATTACTAAATTTTTATCAATAGAGAATAGTAAATGATGATATATAAAATTATTTCCTAATAATATGTCTCCATGCATTTCAGGAAAACACAATATTTTAGGAATTACAAATCTTACATTATTTATGTAGATTGGTATGTTTCTAGCCTTAAATTGAATTATGGTTTCTTTACCATTTATTCCTATGGCTTTAATTGAATTTTTCATTAATTCCCATTTTTCTACAAGAATGGCATTTTCTCTACAACTACTGGTGGTAGCTCCAGTATCTAATAAAGCATGTAAAGAATATGTTTTATATTCTCTAAATTGAAATGTAATTTCTATATATGTATAATATTTCCTAGGTTGAAATTTTGAAAATGTAATAATATCATTTTTTTTCCATTTTCATTTGTTGAATAATTGTAGAAGATTGTATTTCTTCCATTCTAGTATTTCTAGAATTTCTACTAGGTTCAGTAGGAAAAATAGGTATTTGAACTGTTTTCATTCCTATTGGTGTTGAGCTTGTACTTATATTATCCTCATCTTCCACTGTTTGAGTATTTAAGGGTAAAACTAAATTATCATTTGTATTTGTTATAGATTTATTTTTAAAATATAGTCTATCTCCTGACGACATATATTCTGTCTGAATTCTTAAACATAAACACTCTTCTATTAGAGGATCTGTAATAGATATAAAATAATTTGGTTTAACTTTAAAACCTATCACACCAATATGTAAATTAGACTGAATTCCTCAAATAAGTGCTTTTATTGGATTATAAAATCTTTTACCTAATAAAACTGCTATTATAGGTATATCATGACCTTTTCTAAATAAAGCTCTAATTGTTATCAAAATTGTACCTAAATTATACCTTTTCTAAATAAAGCTCTAATTTTTCTATATGTCTTTGACTCCATATTTTGAACTTAGATATTTTATATATTTCTTCTTTAGAAATATGATTTTTATTTATTTTCTCTATCATTTCATCGGAAAAGTCTTTTTCTTCTCGATTAAATTTCCTAGTTTTATATCTTGTTGCTCGGACTTAGGAATTTCTTCTAATTGATTTTAGAACTACTTCCTACATTAAACATAAATTTATATATTCTTCATTATCCGAATCGAATCATTTCGATATTAATTCATATAATATTTCCTCTTCATAGCGATTTCTAAATCTTGTTCATCACATATAAAACATTTACATATTTGGTTTTAGGTTTTTGAAGTTTTTCTTCTAACAATTTTTTCTTTTTCTTATTATTACAAGTATATCTTTTATTTCTGGTTTTCATCTAATTAATTTATATTTTCTATTTTCTTTCTATGTTTTTATAAGTATCGAACATGTTGTTTTACATCCAAACTCCCATTAATTTTCTAAAATTTTTGTACAGTGACTATAACTTAATTTATTTTTACTTGTTTAGAAGCTTTATTTTGTAAACAATGTAAAGTTATTCTTTCTTTAGCAAAATTTATCCTATTTCCTATAGAATCTATATTTTCTTTTGCTACTCCTACTTCTTTACTATGTTTATCTAAATAAGATACATATTTCATAAAGTTCTTCTATTAATTTTAAATATTCTACTCTTTTATTTTTATCAATACTTTAAGTAAATCTAATTTTCCAATGTTCTATGAGTTTTTATAAGATTGAAAATCATATTTTGTTGAGTAATATATTTTCTATTCTATTTTTCAGATTTTTATTTCTATTAATAGTAGAAGATGACTCTTTCAAGAAGTTTCTTATTCATCGATAAATTTAAAATTATATTACTATTACCATAATACAAAGGACCTAAATCTATGTCCGACTCTATATTATTATTAACTATAACCTGTTAAATTATGATGCTATAGAAAGTAGTAGTTCTAGTAATTCGATAATCAAGAAGATTTAAAGATTACTAATTATAAATCGATGAAGAAAATACTTCAACAGATAAGGAAGAAAATATAGAAATTCCAGAACCAATGGATATTGAACAAACAGATCCTTATGGTAAAAGAAAATTAGAATCAGATATTCAAAAAGATGATTATCTGAGAACTTTAAATAAAGATTACTAGACAATTGAAAATACAACTAGGATTTTTGGTACGCAAACCTAAAATATAGCTACTAATGAAATTAAAACTGAATATACAGGAGAATCATCTAATCAACAACCAAGTCAAACTATACCTATACCACATAGGATAGATGATTTAAATAAAAGAAATGTGGCCCAAGGAGGAATATATTTAGACTTAACTAATATTTCAATATCAGACTATAAACAAAACTATAGATGATTGGGCACAGTCAATGACAATTGTTGTAAACAACAACAATACTTGGTCAAAAGAAAAATTCTTAAATTATTTTGAAGGAACTTTTCAAGGTGATGTTTTACAATTTTTAAGACGGTGAGAAGAATCTGATACAGGAAAAGTCAAAAAAGGACAATTAATTAATCAGATAGGTACTCCTAAAGATCGTTTAAAAGGATTAACAAATATTCTAAAAGCAGAATTTTGTGGTTATTTTGATAAAAAGATCAAGATAGTATATCTAGTTATACTTTGTCAAAAATTAAATTATGTGATGTAAGATATTTAGAAGAATTTTCTAAAAAATTCTTCATGAATATCAAAACTAAAAATGAAAATATAGAATTTTGAAAAACTAATATTTTCATAAATTACCCCACCATGGGATGAGATATGTATAAAGAAATATGTATCTTATTTAGATAAACATAGTAAAGAAGCAGGAGTAGCCAAAAAAATATAGATTCTATAGGAAATAGGATAAATTTTGCTAAAGAAGGAATAATTTTACATTGTTTACAAACTAAAGCTTCTAAACAAGTAAAAAAATAAATTAAGTTATAGTCACTATACAAAAATTTTAGAAAATGAATGGGAGTTTGGATGTAAAACAACACATCTTAATACTTATAAAAAACATAGAAAGAAAAATAGAAAATATAAATTAATTAGATGGAAATCAGAAACAAAAGATATACTTGTAATAATAAGAAAAGAAAAATTTGTTAGAAGAAAAATTCTAAAAACTTAAAAACAAATATGTAAATGTTTTATATGTGATGAAGAAGGTCATATAGCACCAAATTGTCCTAACAAAGGAAAAAGTGCTAAAAAAATGATTAAAAGTCTTAAAGAACAAGATTTAGAAATCTGCTATGAGGAGGAAATAAATCCTGAGGAAATACTATTTGAATTAATATCAGAAACATATTCTGATTCAGATAATGAAGAATATATATTTATGTTTAATGTAGGAAGTAGTTCTAAAAATCAATTAGAGGAAATTCCTAAGTTTGAGCAACAAGATATAAAATTAGGAAATTTAATCGGAGAAGAAAAAGACTTTGCTGATGAAATGATAGAGAAAATAAATAAAAATCATATTTCTAAAGAGCCTCACCGTCAAGTAGGGACATAGTACAGTCCAACTTCTCTATGTCAAAATAGGATATTTGCTTGAGGATCATTTCAACTCCTTCCACTCAATACTCAGCTACGGTCGGATCAGTCCCTTTTACTCTAGAAAACTCTTTACCACCTAATGCCTGCAGACGTTCAAGCAGTAACCCACGATTAACAGGTGCAGGAGCAGGGTTAACACCAGCAATCTTTTGGAACGCTCCAATCATAGCTTCCATCAAAGGGCCAACACCCTCATTAGGTACGTTCACTTTACGCAGTGACATAGAATGTACAGAGGATGTACCATCGTATTGGGCATTCACATTCACATTTACACGGGGCATATTGAATATAATAATCTAACATA